>NW_008690573.1:0-280 GCF_000695815.1 Acanthisitta chloris | reverse complement strand
CGCCATCTTGGATCTAAAATTCCCTTTTTTTTCAGAATTTTTTTTTTTTTTCCCCTGATTTTTTTAACACTTTTCCTAAAGAAATGAAGGTCATTATGTCTGTGGAAGGTGGAGCCATTTTGGGCGGGTTACACATACCCCGGAAGTGACGTCATTTGCCACGCCCCGACGCCATCTTGGATCCAAAATTCCCATTTTTTTCTAAATTTTTTCGATTTTTTTCCTATCTTTTTTGTGCTTTTTTTGAAGAAATTCAAGTCATTATACTAATAGGACATGG
>NW_008690572.1:0-16676 GCF_000695815.1 Acanthisitta chloris | reverse complement strand
ATCACCTCCCTGGTCCTGTTGACCAAGTTCTGGTTTTGGTTTGTTATTTTTTTAACTTCAACATTATTTCAGTTGCTCTTTCTTTTTCCACACTGAAAATCAGAAACCAATTAACAAGTACTCCTCTGTGGAGTACAGCAGGCAGTACTGCTTTGCCTCCTGCAAACACCATTCCCAAAAAAACTCAGCATTGTCAGCTTCTTTTTCCATGAGGGAATTCTACTATTATAACATATTTTAATTCTGTTGTCTTTGTGAAAGACGAATGTTGGGTCGATTTGTTGTAAAAGCTGAGTAGAGACTAAAAGCTGCAATACAGTCCCTGTTAGTAAAATGACGGCGCACTCAGAATGGAACTTGATTTTACAAAACCAATTATTTCTTTCTATTTGGGACGCTATGAGAATAGAAATATATGTTTCATTACAAAAAGGCACTGCCTTTTCACTCATACAGTAATTATTTATGCCTATACTGGTTTAAACGACTGAATAGCCCTCACCATAATACATGGTAGAGCCATTCACATATCGCATGAGAGCAAGAGAAAATGCATAATTACATACTTGTATTACTTTTAACATTCATATTATTTCAGTGTATGTCTAGTCACTAATGTAATAGTGTTGTTTTAATGTGAAATACGCTCTTTTACAGAGATGACACTAAAAGAGTAGAAATTTGGAAGCAGTTTATTTAGTAAGTTAGACTGTGTTCAAGACAGGGACAGAGGGAATATCATATCTCTTGAATCCACATGCAAAGGATATAACCCATACAGCAGAAATCTCCATGTATGGAGTGATCCTTTTTCTCTGATCATTTGGGCTGTGTGTCAGTTTTCAGCGTGCTCAAAATCCAAAGAGGACATTAATACAATGACCATTGAGCACTTGTTGGAGTAGTCTGAAACCACATGGGTCAATTTGTCTCATCAAAAAAATCCAGCTGTTCTCCATTGTGACACACCTCCTCTCCAGCAAAATCAAAAAGGCATAACCCAACACTTGTGTCAACACTCCTGAACTCAGACCTTCACACATGCTGTGATGACTGTGGTCTTCTCCGTCACTCACACTCCCTTCAGGATTGACCGTCTTCTGCCAGAGCAGAATCAGTGCAAAAATGTGCTACTGATGTCTCCAAAGTAAAGACATGTGAGATTTAAGGGCTGATCCTGCATCCCATTTCATCAGCTAACACTAGAGTGTTTCTTCAGAAGTCAATAACTCTAGATGCGTCATGTATTTTGCCTGTTCTGCAGTCTACATTCCTATCACATTCCTCTTGTGATGGCAAGCAGCCTCCACAGAGCTTTCCAAATTGCTCTCAGGTGACAAGGTATATTTCAGCATAAACACTACCCAAAGCCCTTTCTGAATCAGACTTCCCCATCTATCCCTGAAGCATTAAGAAGGCACTCAAACATATTTCCTTGATACCATTTGGCTCACTGCAGATTTTTTCTGTGTTTTAAGCACACTATTGACAACATTAAATAACCTCATAATCACATTTAAAGGCTTAGTGATCTAGTGCCACCAATGTACTAAAATATATGATAACAAATGCAGTCAGCATTTTCCATACCATATGCTTGTAAATGTTATTCTGCAGGGAACCAATTAAAACTATGGAAAATTTGGAACGCAGACATATGGAACAAAACAAAGCAACTTATCTTGTCACCATGGTGCTTGCTCAGTACATCGATTAGGGAATGGTGATATTATAGGACAAACAAATGTCACTTTAATTAAAGTGTGCTGAAAGGCAATATACAATAGCAATCTAAAACATTCATTTTTTGCTGTGCTGATGCTAGTTTTCCTTGTAATAAGATGAAACAGGTAAAACGCACTCCTGTAAAAAATGAAAAAAATCCATAGATATTCCTATTTGAAGAAACATTGGTCCTAATTTAGTGAAAAATGTTCTATTTTAACATTGAATGAGAAATGGATAGAAAACTGAAATGGAGTGTTTGAGTTTCAGGGAAAACATTTAAAATACTACTAAGGATTTCAGATTTTTCGGGAAAAAAATTAGTTTGA
This sequence comes from Acanthisitta chloris, assembly GCF_000695815.1. Classification (NCBI taxonomy): domain Eukaryota; kingdom Metazoa; phylum Chordata; class Aves; order Passeriformes; family Acanthisittidae; genus Acanthisitta; species Acanthisitta chloris. The sequence continues at coordinate 14,622 of NW_008690572.1, read as the reverse complement.
GCAGGAACTTAAATGCTATTCTACAAAAACATAGTGCATTGGAGAAAACACTGGATCTACTCATATTTGTACAGTGCAACTGACAATGTAAAAATAGTAAAAGAGCTGGAAGAAAAAATAATCACTTTCAAGCAAATTTTATCAAGAGTTGGAATTATGATTACCTGTCATCCCCGAGGCAAGCTGGGAAAGATCTGCAGAAGAGAATATGCTCATATTTGTATTTCCTATTCCTTCTTAAACCTCAGAGTTCAGCAGTGCAGTAGCTAAAGTCCCACAAAGCACCACAGTGCTCATTGCAAAGATTACCAAAAAGATTAAGAACCTTGAGGTTACATATTTTGGGTAAAACTCCTGCATTATTACTCTTGTATAGTGCCAATGACACCTTGAACTGACATACAGATGATGATACTGCGAATGATATTTATGATGATGGTGATTATTGCCCCTGTGAACCACAGCTCTATTTCACATTACTTTGCCTTGACATAGAACATATGTGCAACCAAGCCATATTTTAAATTTAATGCACTAGGACAACTGATACAGAAAAAAAAAAAAAAAAGAGCAAATTTTGTTAATTCTGTCGGTCATCAAGTAATGTTCCAGCAAAGCCAAGATCTTTCAAGAACCACAATACAATAAACACATCTTTTCTCATATAGATTTACAGCCGGATAGTCACTAGCTACCAAAAAAACCCACCTTGAATGGATGTGAAAACTTCAGTAATGGTAAACAGCCTATTGATTGCACTGACAGACTTTATCTATCACAGTAGTTCAATTTCATCTCATAAAAGTTATGTCATATAGAGATGAACCATAGAAACAGAGAGTATACAGTACTAAAGATGATCTTTATGGTAAACATATCAGCTATTGCTTTAAAAGTATGGAAAATAATAGACCAAATCATTTAAGGTGTAATCAAAAATAAAGCACTGCCTGTATTACAAAGCTTTTAAAAAAACCTTAAAAGTTATCACACTAATTTCAGTTGAAAAATTGGTAAGCACTAACAGAATATAAGTGCAACAAACACACCTAGATGAGATTGGGTTTATTATTATTTATTTAAGATTTGGATCAGTTTCATTCATTTTGATCAAGTTTTCCACAATATATTATTACAAATTTTACTAAGGAGAAGGAAATAGTAGATATAAATTGACGAGCTCACATATGAAGAGACACTAATGTCTGATTAAGTAAGACATCCTCCTCCATGATAGTTCTGCTGAATCCTCTCACCACCAAAATGGGCAATTCATCATCCCTGGCAAATCTGCTGCCCTAGCTAATTCAAAAGCCAACAAGTATTTTAGAAAAGAATTACGACAAACAAAATAAATTACATTAATATTTCAACTTTACCTTTCAATATCTTCTAGTTTTATTTTGAACACACTATGATGTGCTTTTAATCTATGGAAAACACTGATAACTGTGCCCTCCCCCCCATAGGGACTTGCTAGATTTTCCTCAACAGTCAAGCTCTTGGTTTCCAACTGAAGAACATACTGCTAGGAAGAGCAGTGTTCATTGACTTCTATGCCTGCTGTAGCTGAGAACAATGGGTCCAAAGGTAAGGAGACATATGTAAGCTAGCAAAGAACAATTTGCTTTCTCTCAGGCTAATACCTTACTCCCACTAAACCATAGAGCACAAAACTTGCTTGAATTCCGATTCTGAGGGTAAAAATGTCCAAGAGCACTACATCCTTGCTAGGTTCTAAATCTCTGCGGGTGGGGGGGTAAAAGAAATCCCCAACCAAACAACAAAACAATCCCCACAAAGCAACAACAACAAAAAACCCCAACAAACCGCTGAAAAAAACCCCAAGGTTAAGTACATAAAAGGGACACATAGAAGACTAAATCTCCAATGCACCAGCCTGACCACACTTATCTACTGGTAAAGTCTGAGACACTGGCAGGACATTAAGAGTTATAATTCAATGTACCTCAGTGACCAGCAACACAACTTACTCCACCACATGGATATGCATTGTGTACAAATAAGACAATTCCCATGTTTCCAGTCACAGGAATGCTGCAACATGTGAACTAAACTTTCTCTGGATCTGCAAGGTGCTCCAGGTATTGAAGGGATTCACTGCCCTTGGAGATACCAAAAAACACCCAGATAAACACTTTTTATAACAGGAACAGTAGTCAGGTTAGAAAGTGGCAGTGATTTCACATCTTTGCAGTGTAAGGTCACACTCTGTTCTCCATTTGGTATTTCTTTAGCTTATTATTTCTGCTTAGTTAATTGCATAAATCTCAGCAGATCAGAGGACTATTACACAGCACTTTGTGTAATATAAGCATTTTGCACTGAAAGAACAAAAGGAATAATCATGTGCAGCTTTCTTTCCCTTATACGGGAAGCATGTCCTGGCCTTGCATAGCTGTTGAAAGGGTATCTGGTCAGCATTAATGGAATTAGGAAAGTCTGTTAAAAATAAACACAGCATAATTCCTTCCTTTCTTTTACCAGCGATGTAGAACAATCATTTTTTTCTAAGGATCAGTCAAAGAGGATGTAGCATAACAGCAACATAATTTGAACAGTTGCAGTTTGCAATCGTATTTGAACATTTAATCTCTAGCTGTAGAAGGAGTTCATATGTAAAAGCACCAACCTATACTTGCCACTCCTGAATAACAAGCACATCACATCTTAAAAACCCCAAACTGACTTAAAAGAGATTTGAGATATATAATCATAGAATTGTAGAATTTTAAGGGCTTGGAATGGACCCTAGAGATCATCTAGTCCCAATCCCTGCCCAGGGCAGAGACACCTCCCACTAGATCAGGTTGCTCAAGGCTCATCCAGCCTGGCCTTGAACACTGCCAGGGTTGGGGCAGCCACAGCCTCCCTGGGCAACCTGGGACAGTGTCTCACCACCAGAACAGGAAAATTTTTTTCCTGATATCTAATCTACATTTCCTCTCTTTCAACTTGTACCCATTGCTCCCTGTCCTGTCACTGCAGTTCCTAACAAACAGTCCCTCTCTGGCTTCCCTGTATTCCCTTCTGTATTCTACTACATGATTACTCAAACTTATTAGTAAGCTGTTTAAATTTATACAAACCCACAGAGGCTTCACGATTTGAGTCATCCATTACACACAGCAATATATGAGAAGCAAATGAATGAGGTCTACTTATAAAAATAGACTGTTATGCCTATCAGAGGAGATCCATGTACACTTGCTGAAGTCACATGAATATTGCATTCCTGTGATTTAAGGACCAGCCTTAAAAATACATCACAATGACTTCCAGTAATTTGGGGAATTGAGATGCTAATAATTATGGTACTTAGTGTCACAATTAGTATCAAAATAGAAAGTTTAAATGTTATTTAATTTTTTTAAACCAGCCTGTATGATATACAGACAGCAACATATATATATACTTAAATGAAATCTGCACTTAACTGCTCCTCACAAAGGAACTCTCTTTTCAGGAGTGCTTCAGTACAGAAAAACAACATTCAGAGAATGTAGTAAAAAAATACTCAAATGAAAAGAATTGTTAATTAATATATAACACCTTAGAAAAAAATTGCAATCAGTTTTGGAAGTCTGAACACTTTGAAAATAGCAGTACACAGAAGACAAATATCACCTCTGTCAAAGCACTTCTTTCATCTGTCTTCATAGAATAACAGAATGTTTTGGCTAACTGATTCCAGTAACATGACCATACCCAAAAATTAAACCAGCAGAGTCTCAGCATAAACATTCTGATAGGCAAAGAGGGGGAAAAAACCCAAACAAACAAAGCAAAACAAAATAAAACAATACACAACAATAAAACATTGCAGCAATTCTGCCCAAAGCAAACATAGCAGTATGGTGTTTTCCCAGATACAAAATATTATTGCTCCCAGACACAAAAGTGCATTTTTTAACATTATTCTAAGTGCAAGTGATTCTTCAAACACCACAGATTTCACAATACCAATTACAGTTTGAAGTGAACCTCAAATTAAAGTTGCAGAAAGAACATGCACCTTAGCAGCTTTCTGGAACAGGTTTAATATGTTTCCCCTATTTCCTCCAAAATATCTTCGGTTGTGCCACACAGTGTCAAGCTGTGCTAGTGCTGCTAACTTTATCCCAGTAAAGATAACTTGTCCTTTCTCCAAACTTTACTGTACAAATTAGAATTTAGCCAAACTTCCATCTCCAAATTAACAAAAGTTTGACTTTACTTTTCAGTCCAAAATATCCTTCACTTTAAAAAAAAATATTTATACATTTGAGGTTTTTGAGGATTTATACATTTCTATGAAGAAAAGAAACTGAATTTAAATGTCTGTGACAGAATGAAATTACAGTAACTTCAATGGACCACAGTTTTAGCCTACCATCAAAACATAAAACTCTTAATTTATGGATACAGAAGTGCTCACAGGAATGAACTTTGGACACTTTACATGCTGGGGGTTGGTGTGAGCATGTACATATTCATGTAGGCATACCAGGTCTGCTCAGTAGGACTGAGTACCTGCATATCCTCCTATTTAATAACCTGGAATGAGAGAACTACTTCTATCTAAGTCTGTAATACTTCAAATATGAGGAATACCTGTGTAGGGATTAACGCTCCACATAGAAGTTGTGTACAAACAGAGAGGGATGCTGGTTTCCACCTCCACCTTAAAGGTTATGTGGTCAATCCTTTGCATCTTTGCTCCACTGTCTCCTGACTATCAGTACAGTAGAGCTAGAACTAGTTTCTCCCAACTCCTTCCCACACTTCTACTAGCAGTTGTGCATGTCTGAGGACAGGGACAAAATAGGGCTCAACATTGACTAACTGAGCACATTTACCTTTTGGATTATCATTAGGTGAAAAGATCACATTGCACTGATGTTCTGCATCTTCTTTTTTCATCTTCACTGATGGCAAGTCCAATTCAAGGATTTGTAATTAAAGAGCAGATGAAAAAGAGCTAAAATCAGACCTGCAGTTTCTTTTATTCAGGAACACTTCAAAAGATGCACTTACAAGAGATGTGTTTTAAGAGACAGAAACTAGACAGCTTTAGTATTAGGTGACAGATGACAGACCACCCTGTTAGAAACAGAAATAACATTGTGGATCAGTACAGCCTTCTTCAGAAAGAGTAAAAAAACCTTTCTTTTCACAGAACGTCTAGCAGCAGAAGCTATGAGCACCAAGGAGGAAATGGAAGGGAAAACCCTTCTCTCTGTGACTGGAAACACCCCACTATTTGCAACTGACATTTGGTTCCCTTGATTTACACTGTTCTCTCACCTACTGGTACAACTATGAAATTTATACAGGTGTTTGTATAAGGGCTTACCAGAAAAAAGACCTAGTTACTAAAGCTCAGTGGGTTTGAGCTATTTTCAACTTTACACATGTTGATTTATGTTCATTAAATGCCCTCAGAAACATTCGCAATAATGTAAAGTTGGGTCACTGAAATGAATATCTCTCTATCAATAGTAACTAAATATTGCAGACAAAGAATGTATGTGCAGGGAAAGGAAGAAGTGTTCAAGACTCAGGTCAAGTTTGCAAGTATACTGAGACTCTTGACAGAACCAGGAAGTAAGACACTTCTGCATTCAATAAATATTATCATTCTACTTACCACATTTCTTTTTTTAAGGGTTTTGATCTATAGGGTTTTGTTGGGTTTGTTTGGTGATATTTTTTTTGGGGGGTGGTGGTGGTGGTATTTTTGCTGGGGATCTTTGTTTTGAGGGTTTTAGTTGGTTGGGTTTTGTTTGTTGGGGCTCTTTTGTGTGTGCCTGTATGATTCTCAGCCCCTGGTCCTGATCCAATCATGACAAATAAGGTTCTATAATTTCCAGCAAGTTATTCATAACTTAAATGTGTCACACCATAATCTTGTTCAAACTAGTACTCAGTGTTAATGCACACAGAATGTAGCTTGCAAGTATTCAAGTATTTCTCTAAACTTGCAGAAAGTGCAAGAAAATTCCCTTGTCCTGTCTCTTATCTGTTCATACAGATGTCTGTTTCTTATTACAGAAGTGGTTTCTAACCCTCAGTGCAGACAACATGATCTTCTATCACATATCAAGCTAACTCACATCAAATTATCACAAAAATGGGCTGCTTTCTAAACATTCAGCAATGTGTTAAAGAGTCCTCAAAACAAATACAGTTGAGGGTTACTCTCTAAAAAAAAACACAAAGCAAATTTAAATGAGAAAACATGCCACTCCTTAATGTCTCTGGACTGTCCGAGATGAATAGTCTATTGTAAGGGCTAAACCTTTTTAATGTGAAGATAAATGGTCTTTCAGCTACAGCTGTGTACAGTGTCAGTGACATCCAGTCACCTGTTCTATCTACAGCAGCTGTGTATTCTGCTGGGATCTCTGGGGGATGGAGCTTAGCCATTCCTTCCTGTTAAAAATAACAAGTCAGTTGATTTGAAATACTTTCTCAAGAATCTGTGATGCTCTGAATATATCTGTTAATTACATACCTATTAATATCCAGGCTTGAAAATACACTCGAGCAAGTCAAACTATGACCACATAGAAGTACAGATCCATCCTAGATTTTGTAGGAAAGCTTACAAAAACTGGTTACCGTATTTCTTTTCATTTCAAAGGAAGAATTAAGAGCTCTTCATATTTCACAGGATCACAGAACCCTTGAATATCTCAAGTTGGAAGGTTTTCATAAGGATCATTGACTCCAACTCCACAATCCTCGCAGGACTACTTAACACTAAAACAGTTGACTAAGAGCATCATCCAGGAACTCTGACAGGCTTGACACCATGGCCCTTGCCTGGAAATCCTGTACCAGTGACTGACCACCCTCTCTCTCAATGAAGAACCTTTTCTAATATTCAGTCTGCACTTCCCCTGGTGCAGCTTCATTCCATTTCCTTATGTCCTATTGCTGATCACCAGAGAGCAGCAGCTCCCTCTCCACTGCTCCCTTGAGATCTCCCCTCAGCGTCCTCTTCTCAAAGCTGAACAAACCAAGTGACTTCTTGGAAGTCTTGCCCTCAAGGTCTTCAAACTTTTCATTCAAATCAAAGTGAAAATAGAGCACTAAGAGTGCTTAATTTCTTTAATGATGTTTGTCAGAAAGACAAAAGCTAAAATCCTAGTTTCCTCTTTCTTTAGAGGTGCAAATCTACCTAGGAGGACAGTATTACTGATACCTATGAAAGATTCCAAGGAGACCAGTCTTCTCAGTAAGGCCTCCACCACCACTCTCTCAAGAATTTTCTTGTGTATCTCAACAACTTCTAGAATCAGCCTCCCTAGGGATGACTGGGTTAGTCCTTCTCTGTGTGTGTAAGTGACAGAGAATGCTAGAATATAAGCAAGTGAACTGGATGAAAATGGTAATTTAATTGTCTGGACTAAGTCAAAACTAGATAAGGCTGGAATGCCAGATTGGAGAGCTACACTCAGTGTTTACAGCTCCCTTCCAATTTCCTCTATCTTCCCTTCTTTTCTTTCACTAGCTAACATATATGGTCTCTTCCTAAAGGATCTATGTAGTCACTTTGGAAACACTAAAATCCCAACCAGTACTTTAAAGTGAGTCCCACTTTCTCACAATGCAATAAATCTGTAACAGACATTTTCATGCACCTGAGAGAGATGCTTACACCTTACAATGCCTGGAATGCAATCCATTGTACCACCTCATAAACTCAGATTGGACAGAGCATGCCAGATTACTACTCCAGCTGTAACTTCTGCTGTTGTACTGGAGCTCAAACAATTCTAAGAAATGCAGAAGTATAACCACTTCTAATTTATAGAAGCAAAGAGTAGACTGTGTTCCTACATGTTGCTGTTAATTCAATACCAGTAATTATTATCTGGTTGGATGATAAGCAGTTAGATTCTAATCGCTACTTATTAAGGCAACAAACTAGGTTGCTTTTTCCACAACATCATCAAACAGCACTTATTTAGGGTCTGAAAACTTCAAATCTGCCAAGACTTAAACAAATTCTAACTGTCTTAAAAGGTAAGTGATTAAGCACTCAGTTAAAAACGGAGGGCACATGTAAATAAGCAGGGCTAGAAAGATGTAGATCCACATTTCACACCTTGTTTAGCATCCTTGCTACATCCTTGCAACAATATGCAAAGAGAAACAACCTCAGAAGCAGAGAGGATGTTTGCTCTGGTTGTCCACCAAAGGACAGCATGTTGTAAGGCAGAACAAAAAGTGGCAGTTCACAAAGAATCATATACCAAACAGCTAATTTATCCTAAAATGTAAGATGCTAAGAAGAACAAATCTGTGCCTCACTGGTTGGCATAGAAGGAAATGACAAACTACAGTATCACAAGCACTTATGAAGAACCACAAAGTAACTATACTACAGCATTCTGATACTGGCAACATTTATGGAGAGGCTATGCTAGTTTCACCACATTGTACCACCCCTACTCCTAAAAGCCATATGGCAATATCATGGTTTTGCCTCTTGAGTATCATTCTGGCCAGAAAGGAGAGAGAGCAGAGAGATAAAAGAGGGAAAAGGAAACTTTTTTACAAATATATGAATAAAGAACTCATTACTTTCTTCTTTTTAGAAGCTACAAAGTTGGTGAAGAACGAAGACAAGAAGGTAAGCTCACCTGCTCATTGCTATCTGCATTAAAAGAGAGCATTTTTATGTTTAGTGATCCATTTTAGCACTCTCTTCTGTTCTTCTTAATATAAATATAAACTCATGCAACCAGAACTGCATTACTTTGTAGTTTCACCACTTTAACACACAGAGTAGAACTTTCATTCCCAGCCTAAAAGTACAATTGCAAGGCATTTGACAATAAAATCTCAAATAAGTTCTACAAGATAGTTGGAGGGGAGAAATCAACTGTAAAAGCATCAAAGTCTTCTCAAGAAATGGTTTCTGCTACCATAGACAATTTGGTAGAGAGACACATGGAAATTATTTTATATGGGGCAGACCTAGAAGACAGAAATATCATGTAAACTGTTTCCATAAAAGTAAGCAATGTACTTTAACTTGTCTGTTTTCAAGAAACAAAACAGCATTTTCAGTCGAGCAGAGTTCATAGCCTTCATACTAACCTGAACTTCACTAAAATATTTCCTTAGATCAGTTAATTTTCTTTATCAACTCTAACTTTTGTTTTACTTAGAATATGCAAATAAATTACATTTTGAGGACATGAGACTGTAACTGGTCCAATTACCACACAGAGGGCAGAAGGGTGTGAGGGGTGCAGGTGAAGTGGATGGCTAGCTTGTTTGGTTGCTTTTTTAAAATGAAGGCTCAACACTTTAATATTGAGACAGGCTCATACCATACCACAACTATTGCACAAACTTTGCCAAACAGACCAACCCAAAAACCTCAGGTCCAGCCTCAGAAATCCCTCCTCCTCTGTGCAAAAGCTGACAGTTGAAAACTGCTCAATGATCTCTGAGAGGTGAACAAATAGCTGCTAAGATTAGATCACTTAACTCATTTTCACATGTGATCTAAAACAGGGTATGAGTGCATGTCTCTGGAGATGAAAGACTAGAACTCCAATGTGCACCACTCTCTCATCCCTGGAATGAAGGCTTTAATGCATAGTTATGTCACTTAATAAATGAAGTCACTGCCTTTGCTTATTCTTATCCTAAGACTCAATGCTGAAGTCCTAGTGTGCATCAAATTTTCAGGTGAAGGAAGGAATTCCACATGGTAGTACAGAACTGTTTTTCCATATGTTTATGTAGTTAACCTCTAAGAATATGCAGAAAGCAAATAGTAGAAAACCATCCCAAATCTCTTTCTTTCATATACAAAACAAATTTTTTTTGTAAAAAAATAGCCAAGATGCATAATTTTAAAGTTGGTTGCAGCAACTGCACAGTTTATCTATCATTAGCCTCTATAGTTCCATCATATCACAGAGACAAATACACAGATTTCCCTTAGGGGTGGTAGAGAGGAAGTCTATCATTTCTTACCACAGACTATGCCTTAGTGACATGATTCACACCATAAACCCCTCACAAATTGAACAAGTAATTAATTTTGAAGAAAAGAAAGCTAATCTGTAAGTCAGGCAAACTTGAATTACTATATCTTTCCTAGTCAAAAAATTACCATGCCTACTATTTCAGCTAAATCAGAATAAGTAAATCCATCTTTGCACAAAGGGGAAATTTTTGTTACTGGACTGCAGTTATTTGAATTGAAAGAGTAACTGCCATTTTTATGCTTGTTGGATTAAAAGACAAAGAAACCCAAAGAAATACATGACCAAACCCAAAAGCAGAGAGAGGCCAGAAGCAAAACAGTAGTGCTTAAGTCATATCTAGTCTTTTAACTTCACAACAATATTCACTTCAAACACGCATAAAAACATGCAGGAACCTGGCAGGCTAACCTTACCAAGATTTCATATGGCCCTAAACAACCTCTTACAGCCACAATACACAGGCACATTACAGAAAGTCATTTGTTCTTCTAAGTAATGTGACTGCCCAGAATACAGTCTCAAACAGATTACTCCTAAAGAACACTAAGTAAATACATATGAAACTTCTGTGGACTGCAAACAGGTATTGCCAAAAAACGGTACTATACTTTTCCAGGAAGTTAAACTATCACTGCACTCCACCTGACTCAGCTGTAACACAGCCAGGCCTGGAAATGACTTTGCCTGAATGTTAAGACCTTTGTTAAGTCAAAGAAAGGTTGCTGAATCAGTCAACTGATTACTTGCCAACTGTCTATATTTAGGACTGTCCCTTCAAGTGTTTAAAAGTTTACCATTTACTGCTGCATCAGAAAAAGCCAAATACATTCCAAATGGAGCAGTTCTGCTTCTCATCAAAGGGAAGTTTCCTTCTTTCCACCTACCCCACTGACTGCAGAACAGCACACAAGGTTCACCAAGCAGAATATGTTTGGTGTTTCTGTCAGCACTCCAGACTCTGTCTCCACTTATTACCATGAATTATAAAAGCATGGTAGTAGCTGAAGAAACAATTCAGTTCTCTTCTTCCCTACCAGCTCATCTTTGATCAGGATTTTTTAACCACTGTTGTACAAGTGCAAGAAAGTATTTACTGAGAGTGATAATTCTTATGCTCTGCATTGCAAGTGTAGCCCAAAACTAACCATTAAGGAAAAGGTCACTGCAGCATGATGGTCTCTCACTTAGTCAAACTAACTTGGTTAGTGAGCACCAGCAACAGTCTACAGAGGCACATCCACAGAGAATCAGAATCAAAACTGTACCAATTACAAATTGACATGAATACAATCACTGCTGTCAAAATACAGCAAAATCAAACTTTCCTAGAATAGTACAAAACAGGTAAATCATTTCAGGTACACTGCAAAATCTCACGGTGCTCTAGACCGAATTCGTCACAAGGAGGCTTGAGACTAATAAATCAAGGCAGAGGGGAAGATACAGAAGCAGGTTATGACTGTGCAAGATGGAACAGGGCCAGTGCATTAGGTCTATTAGGTCTATTACACATTATTCAGTTACTGTCAAATGATACAGTAAACAAGGCAGGAGAACTATCTGACGTCATCCAGATGTCACCACTTTCTGAAATGTTCCTAACCTTTCCACTGTCCGTCCTGTGCTGCAATCTATTTGTATCTCATTAGAACAATTGACATCATACCAGTTGTTAAGAACCTGTCCAACTGTTTCTGGCACAATGCTCCTGTCTTTGGAGAAAAAAGAATAAAACAGGAACATTATGAAGTCATTTAAACTCTAAGCTCTCTAACTCCCTCAGGGCTCCAGGCTGGCAAATGGGACTTCCATGCTGCTCCAGTCCTGCCCTTTCCACATTAAAACCCCATACCTACTCCACACCTCTCTGGCATAAACACATCATACAGTCCAACTCAGCACAGCTAGAGCTAAGGTTTTACTCCCTCTCCTTTTATTATACCTCTGTCTCACAGGGACATATATAACAGGTATACAGGGATTAACAAAACTATCCTAACTGTAACTCCAGCCTGTAATCTTGGTATCATGTTCATCTTAGACACACACATCTTGCATATTGCGAAGTCCTGCAGGACTTTTTTGCTCATCAACCTTTGCTATCTAACCTCAGAGCTAACACTCTGGCTATCATTACCTGAAGGTCTAACCATATAAATGTTATTTGGCTTCACCAGAATAGCAGAAGTAACCTGGCAGCTCCTACAACCATGTGTGGAAAGCCTTCCCCTAGCCTGTGGCTCTGACTCTGCCCATACAGACCTCTCTCTTTTAGCTCTCCTTGCTCTAACACAGTAAAGAGAACGCCTAAACTACATTTTAAAACCTCTTCAAAACTCCCTCTGCTTCATCTATCATTTGCTATTCAATAATGAAAGGTTACCTTTTATCTCCAGCTGGTCAATAGTAGAGAAATGGAAAGCATAATCAGATCATATTTCCTCTGATGTTGTGCCTGTGCTTCAAGATGTGCCCGGGGAGACCTTATCACCCTTTCCAACTCCCTGACAGGAGGTTGGAGTCAGGTGGGGGTTGGTCTCTTCTCCCAGGCAACCAGCAGTAGGACAAGAGGGCACAGACTCAAGCTCTGCCAGGGGAGGGTAAGGTTGGATCTTAGGAAGAGATTTTTTACAGAGAGAGTGCTCAGGCATTGCAATGTGCTGCCCAGAGAGGTGGTGGATTCACCATCCCTGGAGGTTTTCAAGCTGAGACTGGATGTGGCACTTAATGCCATGGTCTAGTAACCACAGTAGGGTTGGACTCACTGATCTTTGAGGTAGCTTCCAACAAGGTTGATTCTATGATTCTATGTTTCCAAACCTCATCATCTTTCTTTTTTCTAACTGCTACTCAAAATTGTCCTCTGCCAAAATGCTAACAAACAGGTTAAGAAACAAAAATGCTACTATACCTATTAACTGTTACTACACCTACCTATTACCACCCTACTACTACTCTGGATTTATCTGCTCCCTCCAACATATTTTTCAACTTACTTAATGGACTCTTTACAAGAAATGGACATATTTTTTAATTATGTATTTGCACATAATCTAGCACAGCAGTATCCTGGCCAACAGCACAGGGGCAGAGCTAAGTAACAGTATGGGTAGCATGATACCCTATTAACTACCCTACTATACTGCACTGAAATGCCTTTGGAATGTATTTCTGTGTAGAACAAAGTATGCCAGCTACCTATGCAATGCCTCAACACCCCAAAAGTTATTTAGGATACAATTTGGTTAAATTGTGATTAATATGATGTGCTTCACCTCCTTCAACGGAAAATTCACCAAGGGGTGCTTTATTCTTCTATTTACATTTCATTTTTTAGTAAAAAAAGAAAAAATATCATAGAATCATAGAATCAACCGGGTGGGAAAAGACCTCCAAGGTCATCAAGTCCAACACTACCGTGGTTACTAGACCATGGCACTAAGTGCCACATCCAGTCTCATCCTGAAAACCTCCAGGGACAGTGAAACCACCACTTCCCTGGGCAGCCCATTCCAATGCCTGATCACTCTCCCCATAAAAGGTTTTCTCCTAATACCCAACTTAAACCTCCCTGTCAGAGCTTGAGTCTGTGCCTTCTTGTCCTGCTGCTGGTTCCCTGGGAGAAAAGACCAACCCCCACCTGACTCCAACCTCCTGTCAGGGAGTTGTAGAGGGTGATAAGGCCACCCCTTACTTATCACTGCACCAGACACTGATGAAAGGCATGGTATGTACGTTATTGTTTAAAAATGCTATTTCTGTTCTCCAAAACTAGGAAAATCCATGGGGGAAAGCATTTTTAACTCTTCTGCTACATGTTTGTAGTCTATATGGCTTTAGTAGAATTGTAAAAGGCTATTAAATCACCCAATCTATTTTCCTTACAACTACAGGTTGCTTTGTAGAGTAGTTTTACATGTGTTCATCCAATTCAGGTGTTATTTTGGCTTGCTTATTTGGAGAGGCTTCCTCTCCTTCCTCTAGGAGACTGATTTCCTCACTGAAAGACCCCATTTTCAGCAAATACTCTCTTTATTAAGCCTCTGCTGACTCTATAGTAATTTCTTACTTACACCTGTGTACATGAATGAATGATTACTTCCATCTTTGCACTGCTTCTAGTATCTCCATAGATCCAGAGTGCTTTCATGTCTCAACACATCAGTAATTTAATCAAGTTTTATGTTTAGTTCATTTGTATTCCTTGGAATAATCTTGCTATGATTCCCTGAATTCTTACTTCAGTTAAGCACTTTTTCTTGTTATATGCTACCCACAAGAGAAGGAAGTATTCCACTTGAAACTGTATGATGATGAACATGAGACAGAGTAAATCTATGGGACATAACTCTCCCTAATAAAGATGTGTATGTGTGAGTATAAACATACAAAGATCTATTACCACCTTAATATGGAATACAAAGACTGTATCTCAAAACTGCGTATTTTAAGACTTGTTTCACCCTACATATGTGTCTTATTTGCATTAAAGTGGCACTTGTCTCTATTTTCATCTTCCTATCCACAAGTTCTGTTTTTTCTCCTTCTCACTTGGGCAGATACTGTTCAACACCTATGTCAGTGACACGGACAGTGGATTGAG
>NW_008690571.1:3911-6230 GCF_000695815.1 Acanthisitta chloris | reverse complement strand
GCGGACAGAGGAGGGAGGGAGGGAGGGAGGGCAGAGCGAATGGTGGGACAGCACACAGCGCCCCGACCCGCGGGGACGAGTCCCTGACACCCCAGAGCCCCCTGAGGGACGAGTCCCTGACACCCCAGAGCTCCCCAAGGACTGATCCCCGTGCCCCAGAGCTCCCCGAGGGACGAGTCCCTCACACCCCAGAGCTCCCCGAGGACCCATCCCCGTGCCCCAGGGCCACCCTCGGGGTGTGTCACCTTGCTGCCACTGGCCCTGGCCCTGCCACCTGCCTGGTCCGTGCCAGGACATCCCTGGTGCTCGCTGCGGTGCTGAACACATCGCACACCCCGCAAGGAGCTCAGGAGCCACGAGGAGCTCTGCCAGACCCTGGGTAAAGGAGGCAGGAGGGTTGGCACAGCATCGCTCGCTGCCCAGGGGCAGCTCCACCACGAGCTGAGCAGCACGAGCTGCCCCTGAGCCTGGCCCAGCACCTCCAGTGCTTCTACAACACCTGGACATGGCACAGTCACAGCATCAGTTCAGTGCCAGCAAACAACACCTGAACGTGGCACAGTCACAGTGTCAGTTCACTGCCAACAAACAACACCTGGACGTGGCATAGACAGTCACAGTGTCAGATCAGTTCCAACAAACACAACACCTGAACATGGCACAGACAGTCACAGTGTCAGTTCACTCCTAACAAACACGACACCTGAACGTGGCACAGACAGTCACAGTGTCAGTTCAGTGCCAACAAACACAACACCTGAACGTGGCACAGTCACAGTGTCAGTTCAGTGCCAACTAACCTCACATGTGGTTGTAGATGTGTGTGGAACATACAACTGGTTTGGGCAAGGCAAGAGGAAAATCTCTCCAAGGATTGGACTCAATAAGACTTGGTAACAAGTGAACACCCCAGAGGTTTGTCTGGAAGAGCAACAGACACAAGGCAGTTGTAAACTATCAAGTCTTCCAGTTACTTGATAACGTGAGGATTTAATTAAAGATCATTTTACGTTTTCCTCACCTGTTCAGTGCCCAAACACCTGAGGGAAGAACCATTTGCTAATCTCCAGCCTAACCCTCCCCTGACACAACTCCAGCCTGAGACAACCACCACAGCTCAGTTTCACACACTTGCAGCTCTTGTTTATAGCTCCTCAGCCTCCACCAGCAGGACAAGTTGTCCCACAGGTACAACCTCCCACCTGCACGAGGCCTTGGGCCCTGCAGTGTCAGCACAGCCTTTCTGCAGAGCTCCTCGTGGCTCCAGGTGCTCCTCTGCCCCAAGCCCAGCACTCCATTCACCCCCACAAAGAGCCTCTGCTGCTTTTCTGCCTAGTAACTAAGCCCAATGCATGGCAACATTCCAGGGTGAAGTTTGTCTAAGCACTGATTTCTTCGGCCCTAGCCCAAGGGCCACGTAACACTTCGAGCTCAACACCAAGGATGGTCAGAGTAAGGTCTCACCAGGCTGGAGCACAGAGAGCTCACGTTTGCTGCACCACCTGAGGCTTAAAGCCTCAAATCCAGCAATGTCCTGGGAAACTGAACTGAAGGAAGTGCTTTTGCACAGGGAAACTGCTGCCACGTGTTCCAAAGCCATCACAGAGCAACTCTGCACAGCTCCATCCCCTTTTCGCAGCCACATCACACCAGAACATACCCAACCAAAGCCACCAGTGGTTTGCAGTCTCCTCCTCCCCCAAAGCAAAGCAGCCAATTCCCATCTGAAAATGAGTTACAAAGACTTTTCCACGTCATTTTCAGTAGTCCCGCACTGAAAAACCTCTGGAGTATGTCATGGTTAGGACATTTGTCATGGAACAAATGTAACCACAAGACTTTCTGTAGCACTGGGATACATTTTTCACTGGTAACCCGTTTGCTGTGGCTCCAAATCACAGGAACATTCAGAGTTTGCAGCTCAACAGTCAGTTTGCCTCATCACTGACCACATTTATCTGTCTATGCAAGGGACATTTCTCACAGTGAAACACCTCAGACTCCCAGAGACAGGACTCCAGCAGAGACCCACAGTACCTTCAGTGCTGCCAACCCCAGACACCCTCCCCAGCCAAGATTTTAGCACACACAGAGCAAGACGGATGTGAAGCACTTTGTGTACCTCCAGTGCCACTCACAGTCCTCAACTTCAGCCTCATTTCACCCCAGAACCATCTCACCCTCCCCAGTTTGACTGGATACACACAGAGCACGGTCTCTGTTCGTGTTGCTCAGCAGCAGCAGCTTAAGAGAGATGGCACCTCTGCCCTCCGAAACACATCACACAATTCTGACCCTGTGACCAAATCCCTCAGAGCA
>NW_008690571.1:2453-3886 GCF_000695815.1 Acanthisitta chloris | reverse complement strand
CCATCTCTGACATCTCTTCAGCCTCCAGAACAACCCAGCTAGAACCAGTAACTTCTGCACTTACCATCCGAGCAGCCTCAGCAGATGCTGCCAGCAGCACCCAGACCTGGCAGAGCTGCAGAAGGTGGAGTGGCTCCTTCCCAGTTCTGAAGTACATAACCACCAAGGCTCTGCTGTCCTGGACTCACTCAAGCACAGCAGGAAACACATGTCCAAGGGCACCAGGGCCACGTTGCCTCTGGAGCTCCTGCAGAGCACGAGCAGCCAGGGAACACCAGTGACACAGACCTGATGCCCAACACAGGTTTTCACACCATCTTTATTCAAGGGAGGCACAAACAGCACAGGGAAGCACCTACTGCTCCCAAATGGACATAAAGTCTGCTGAAAGCCACGGAGGGAAAGCTGTTTGCAGGCAATCTGCAGATCCTGATTTCACTAGATTCCCAGCTGGTGACTGGAAAGTAGCAGCATTTAGCCCCTCACTGCTTGCTCAGGATGACCAGAGCACAGGAGATACTCAGCGACCACTCCCAGGGCTCAGTGGATCCATTTCAGTAGTGTGGATGGACATTCATCTTGGATGTTTCCAATGCTTTATGTGCTGCTCCTGGTAGTGTTTTGTGCTTCTCATAGGACCTTGAGGTTGAATGAGACCTCTATGACCATCGAGTCCAACCACGAACCTGTCACTGCTGGAACCCCCAAACCCTAACCCAGATCCTCCAGTGCCACATCAGACACCTCTGAAACACCTCCAGGGATGGTGACTGCACCACCTCCCTGGGCAATAGCCCAGGGCCTCAACACCACAACAGGGAAAACATTTCTCCTCACATCCAATCTGACTCTGCCCTGGCTCAGCTCAAGGCCATTCCCTCTCTCCTCTCCCTCAGCCCTGGCAGGACACACATCCCACCCCTCTCTCCAGCCCTGGCAGGAGTTGCAGAGAGCCAGGAGGTCACCCCTGAGCCTCTTCTCCAGGCTGAGCAACCCAACTCCCTCAGCCCTTGCCCATGTGCTCTGCCCTTTGCTGCCCTCGTTGCCCTTGGCTGGACTCGCTCAGTGCCTCAATGGCCTTTGGGCAGTGAGTGGCCAAAGCTGAGCACAGCACTGAGCTGGGACCTCCCCAGTGCCCAGTGCAGGGGGATGACACTGCCCTAGTGCCGGGGCCAGAGAAAGTTGGGCTTCCCATGGACACTCACTTGGGAACAGGCACAGTCCACGGGCAGATTTCCCCAGCCCTCTGAAGGAGCAGAGCTGGTAGCACCCAGTGCTGCTCCCCTGGCTGCAGAGTATTGGGTCGTTGTGATGTATTTTGGCGCATTTCAGAGTGACTCGGTGACTTGTTTTTCATATTTTTCTCATGTTTATTCCTTTACAAACCATTCCTGGCAAGGCTTTAAAGCAGATGCATCTCATGCAGACAATGT
>NW_008690571.1:0-2425 GCF_000695815.1 Acanthisitta chloris | reverse complement strand
CTGAACCATTTAGGATGCCTCATTCCTCTGAGTTTGCTGAACAGAGCAAATCTGCTGATACAGCACCAACACTTTCCAGGTGACTGTTCACAGCACACTCTTCTCCCACTGCTGACTTCTCTTCCCCACACAGCCAGCAGGGAATATTCCCAGCACATCCCCCAAAGGGCAGTTCCACTGTTGTGCCAGCCCATAAAACACATCCTCTACAGCCTGTGCCACCAGATGGTGTAGCCATTGCCTGTCCTGTATCCACAACTTCCCTGCTGACACCTCAATGCCTTTCTCAGGGGAGTTTCAGGTTAATCTTCCATACCACCATCACCTCAGCTTCCTGTTCCCAGCTCCTGGATGACACCACCCTCAAGCAGCACTCACTGGTTTGAGTTTGGATGCTCATTCTGCTTTCACCCTATCCCCACAGGGCCTGTCTGAGCTCTTCTGAGTTTCCACAGCCCTTCACTTCCCACGTGGTACTTCAAGGGGAAAATACTCAGGGGTTTCCATGCTCACTGCCCTGACAGTGCTGCTGCCCTCCCCACACAGCAGCACAACAGGGACCTTGGTCCATGGCACAGGATCTGCCCAAGGAATCCCAGCAGCTGCTGCAGCAGGGTGGAGGGAGCATCCCTCAGGGGTCACACGTCCTTCCAGGTACAGACCAGGCAGCACTGACAGCATTCCAACTCCTGTGGAAAGAGAGAGCAAGGGATAAGTGAAATGGTTCCTGTAAGGGAGGAATTCCAGTGTCCCAGTGAGCACCAACACTCTGTACACAGATTTAAACCCCCAAAACTACAGCCAGTAAGACAACAATCCTCTTCAGAGAGTTCCAGAGAAATGTGTTGGTCTCATCTCAGATTCCGGATCCGTATTGAGTTTTTCCACAGGGAGTTCAGGTTCGGGATAGGATCATCACTGACAAGACCAAACAGAGAAAACAAGTGCCCTAAAAGCTGTTGTTTGTCCTGCTCCAGCCCCAGTGCAGGCTGGCTGGGAATGCTGCTCGTGGCTCTGGAGGCACAGCCCCAGCACACACTGCCCCGGGAGCAGCTGCTCTGAGCTACTCTGACTTACCCATCCACTGATCCTTCCAGTGCCAACACCTCTCACAGCACAAAACGTTCTGAGCTGTCAGCACAGACTTAAAACGAGCAGGTATTGAGAAGCTTTTCAAGTAAGAAGCTCAAAACACTTGTTCCTGCAGTTTTAACCATTCTCCTGTCAGAAAAAAAAGTTTCTTAGTCCAGAAAAGTTTCCTTCCCTGAGTCAAAATACAACCTGCCATCTGTTTACCCTTATACAGGCCTAACTCCATTACTCAACACGCGTTGCATCGGGATCAGGATGCTGCAGCTTCCCTGAAACCTTAATTAGAAGCACAGTCATGTCACAGCAAGAGTTATTTTACTCCTCTTGCCCAGCTATTGTTCAGCCTGGCTAGGAACTGTGATAGGAAAGGGAATTGCACTGCACTGGTGAGCTGCCTGCTAGGATCAGAAAGCTAACTTCTCAGAAGTCATGGGCACAAATTGAAGGAGGGAAATTGAGGTTAGATGTTAGGCAGAAGTTTTGCCTGTTCTGGTGGTGAGACCCTGTCCCAGGGTGCCCAGGGAGGCTGTGGCTGCCCCAACCCTGGCAGTGTTCACAGCCAGGTTGGATGAGCCTTGAGCAACCTGCTCTGGTGGGAGGTGTCCCTGCCCAGGGCAGGGCTTGGGGCTGGGTGAGCTCTCAGCTCCATTCCAACCCCTAAAATCCTGATTCTAAGTGACCTTGCCTTTATCCACAACATAATCCTACTGCCTCCAAGTTGGCAGGGTCAGGAATTCCCTTCCAATATGTCATATGTGCAGCTCACTTTCACTCAGTGACACCCCAAGGGCAGAACTCATCCCCTCTCCAAACCCAAGTGATTTATTATCACATTCGTTTAAATGCCAAGGCAAAAGAAATTAAACTACGAACTAACCTAAACTCAGAGAGCACCAAACTTACAAATGATTAAGTAATTCCTCATCAGTTTGATGACAACCAGGAAAAAAATAGGACTGTTCTTCCTTTTTCTCCCACTCAGTAGCCAAAGGTGATAATCCTCTGGCACTTCGAACTTCCCAGACACACAAAAAGATGAAAGCCAAGACAGAAACTGAAGCACTGATGAAGCTGATCAATAACAGAAACACAGGGTGACTTCAGAGCTATTACCTGAGCACTCAGTGCACTGGACACCACTGGAAACTTCCTCTCCATCCTACCTAGGAACAAACAGGGATCAAACTCAACACTTGCCATCAGCAGATTCTCCACACCAGCCCCTAAGTCACAGACAGGATGAGACAATCCTCAATGACCTCCCAAGCCTCAGAAGCAGCACATGAAGTACAGATACAGCAAGGGCAACTTCATGGTTGGACTTGATCTTAGA
>NW_008690570.1:0-2492 GCF_000695815.1 Acanthisitta chloris | reverse complement strand
AAGAAAAAGAACCATAATGGGTCAGACGAAAAAAAAACCAAAACAACAAAAACACGCAAACAAAAACAATCTGTCTTGCCCATTATCCTGCTCCCAACATGCCCATTAGGAGAAGGCTAAGGAAAGATTATAAGAAGTGTGGCAAGAGCTGAGCAACCCCTCCTTCTCATTTTCTGGCAATTAGTGGTTTAGGAACTTCCTCAGCCAGAAGTTGTGTCTGAGCAGGATGTTTTTACAATTCATGAAACAAAAGTAGCCATTAATCCCTTTTTGAACACAGTTAAAGTTTTGGCCTTTACAACATCTAGTGGCAGTGTCTTACATTATTTGATTATTTTTTGTATGAAAAAAGTGTTTCTTATTGTTTGTTCTAAACTTGCTGCCCGGAGAAATGAACACAACTTCTTCTATTCTAAGAGATACTGAAATGACAGTTCTGCATTCATCCTCTTCATGCAATTCATTATTTTATTTGTTCTACCCTTTTCTCTCTAGGTTATTATATTTCCAAGAGAGAGCAACTCAGTCTATCTAGCCTGCCACCACATAGGCATTATTCCACTCCTCTGATCATTCATTTACTTTCCCCACCTTTTCAAAAAGCTTTTTCCAGTTTCCCTATGCCCTAAGATGTGATGGCAAGAACATGACACAACATGCAAGATTCAGGTAAATTATGGATTTGTACACTTAAACACATTTTCCGCACTGTCCCTATTTCCCATCAATTCTGAAATTTCTTTTATACTACAGTTTTCCAGAGGGCTGTTTCATTCTTACCTTCCAGAAAATCTACTTAGTTTGATTTCAGAATCTTTTCCATGAGTGGTAACATATAATGTAGATTTCACTACTCTATGCATGTGATTAATGAAATTGTTCTTCAGTTCCCTTTCCTTCCTCACATGCACTACTTTGTGTTCATTAACATATAATTTCTTCTAGCATTTTACAGTATTGTGTTGTCCAGCTATTACAACTATTTTTCAGGTCATTAAATACATTAAGCAAGAGTGGTTCAAGCATAAGAGACCTTAGCTGGTGTGATTTTCCATATTTCAGTATAATTGAGCTACAGTGTCTGGTTAACTAGCAGAGACCGACACATTTATAGAATCATAGAATGATTTAGGTTGGAAAAGACCTGTAACATAAAGTCCAACCTTTAATGCAGCACTGCCAGGTCCACCACTAATCCATGCCCCTAAGAGCCACATCTACAGGGCTCTTAAATACCTCCGGGATGATGACTCCACCACTTCCCTTGGGGAGTCTGTTCCAGTGCTTGACAATCCTGTTGGTGAAGAATTTTTCCCTAATTTCCAATCTAAGCCTCCCATGGGCAACTTGAGGCCATTTCATCTTGTTCTACCACTGGTTACTTGAGACAACCCCAAGAGATCAACCCCCACCTTGCTACAACTTCCTTTCAGGTAGTTGTAGAGAACAGTAAGGTCTTCCCTGAGCCTCCTTTTTCCAGGCTGAACCCTCTCAGCTCCCTCAACCACTCCTCCTCAGATCTGTGCTCCAGACCCTTCACCAGCTCCATTGCCCTTCTCTGGATTTGCTTCAGTACCTCAATGTCTTTCTTGTAGTGAGGGACCCAAAAATGGATACAGTACTTGAGGTGTGACCTCATCAGTGCCAAGTACAGAGGGACAATCACTGTCCTGGTCCTGCTGGACACATTATTGCTGATAGGGCTCTTAAATGCCTCCGGGATGATGACTCCACCACTTCCCTTGGGGAGTCTGTTCCAGTGCTTGACAATCCTGTTGGTGAAGAATTTTTCCCTAATTTCCAATCTAAGCCTCCCATGGGCAACTTGAGGCCATTTCATCTTGTTCTACCACTGGTTACTTGAGACAACCCCAAGAGATCAACCCCCACCTTGCTACAACTTCCTTTCAGGTAGTTGTAGAGAACAGTAAGGTCTTCCCTGAGCCTCCTTTTTCCAGGCTGAACCCTCTCAGCTCCCTCAACCACTCCTCCTCAGATCTGTGCTCCAGACCCTTCACCAGCTCCATTGCCCTTCTCTGGATTTGCTTCAGTACCTCAATGTCTTTCTTGTAGTGAGGGACCCAAAAATGGATACAGTACTTGAGGTGTGACCTCATCAGTGCCAAGTACAGAGGGACAATCACTGTCCTGGTCCTGCTGGACACATTATTGCTGATCCAAGCCAGAAGCCATTGGCTTTATTGGACACCTGGTCACACTGCTGGTTCATGTTCAGCCACTGCCAAACAGCACCTCCAGGTCCTTTTCCACTGGGCTGCTTTCCAACCACTTTTCTCCCAGCACATAGCATTTTTCTTGCAGCTGTGGTGACCCATTGCCTTTTTGCCTTCAGGCAATCAGCCTCAGCCTATCCAAATTGCTCTGCAGAGCCTTCCTGCCCTCCAGCAGCTTGATTCTCCAACCCAACTTGGTGTGGTCTGCAAACTGACTGAGGGTGCCCTCGATCCCCTTGTCCAGATCACTGCTTCATC
>NW_008690569.1:5255-29589 GCF_000695815.1 Acanthisitta chloris | reverse complement strand
AGAGTAGAGGGGAAGAATCATAGAATCGTTTAAAAGGGCCTGGAGTGACAGGATAAGGGGGAGTGGCCTCACACTGGCAGAGAGGCAGCATTAGATTGGTTAGGAAGGAATTCTTCACTGTATGAATGATGAAAGACTGTAGCAGGTTGCCCAGAGAAGCTGGGGCTGCCCCATCCCGGGAAGTGTTCCAGACACGTTGGATGGGGCTTTGAGCAATAAGTGAAGAGTGTCCCTGCTGGTTTCAGGGGGGGTGGAACTGGATGATCTTTAAGGACTCTTCCAACTCAAACCATTCCACAGGTCTATGATCTGCTGTGAAGCTAATGCATATGGAAGCCTGCTGAGCTCCTGAAAGCTCTGGACTAGAGAACAGCAGGATTTAGTGTGATAGCACATGTTTATTTTGGCTGTAACAGTGGTGCTGTTAGGAATCTGGTCAGCCTTACAGGTCTGATGATGGAGCAAGTCTGTAGAGCAGCTTCTGAGTCCAGTGAGTAGGTCTTTTCAGGTCTTTCTGATTCTGGAAACCCAGGCTGCTATGAGAAATGCTGCCTCTCCCATTTCTCTTCTGCCAGGGCATCTCTTTTCCTGTATCCCTGCTGATTCAACACTATGTATATGATATATGTGCACTTGCTCCTGGTTTTCTTCTATTGCCCCTAAAATTGTGATACCTGGATACACTAGAAAGGGAATTCCCATGACTGACAGTGGGGGAGGCAGTACAGCGAGTAAGAGGGACTTGGAGTTGACTGCTGGGAATAGATCAGAGTCGCATGTATGGAGTGGATCTGGGTAACAAAAAAGAGCTCCTGCTGTGCTGAAAACTTACTTTAGAGATGGAATTGACTTTCAGATAACAAGTGTTAAGCTGGTCCTATCTCCATTTAACCTTACCCTCTATGTGATGGAAAATTACTGCCCTCATATTCTCTTTGTCCTGTTGTAATCTTAAATACTCAGAGAGATGTTTATCCATGCTGTTAATGTGTAGTAATGGGATTGCTATTTTAAAAATCGATGAAAATCTCACACTAAAAAAGAAAGGCTTATAGATTAGTGTATCAAGAGCTGTTATAATAGATCTGGATTACATTTGAGACACTTTCTCCAAAAGTACTCTTTCAGTTTCAAATTACTTCTTAAATGTTGCTGCATGCAGATTTCAGGCTGGCTAATACAAGAAGCTGTGAGAATGAAAATCTTTGTCTGCAGCTTTAAAGAAGCTGGCAATCATAAATGTTTTTGTTATTTTTCCAACTGATCAAAAATGTGTTCTTTTCTAAATTGGGGAGCAATGGTTTCAGGCACATGCTTCGCTTTTGTGGGTTTAGCCATCTGGTAGGCAGGAGAAGCTGGAGAGCTGGAGATGAGGGGAACTTCAGAACAGATCTTTCTAATACTGCCACTTGCTGTGTGAAATGCTGAATGATGCTGACTTGATTGAGATTCCTTCTGAGATGGTAGCAGATGGTATATGCATTTATAGTCTAGGTGTTTGGAGCTGGCTTTGAGATTCTTTTTATGTTTTAACAATATTTCATACCCTTCTCATCTCCTTCCACAGCTCTGTGTAGAATGCCTCTGGTTCTCATCTGTCAATGTGCTCACAGCCTTTCTCATTCTGATTCATAAAGGTCTGATAATCAGCAATAACTGCAGGCATTCATCAAATTCAGGGCCATGTCTTTGAGACGTGTGTGTGTTCTGGTGAGAGTCTGAGACCAAATGTGTTCCTTAGTGCCAGTAACTCTAACTGCTATTACTACTTGCTCCAAGGCTTTGCATTGCTCAGAGTTTGATTCAGCGGTGTGTTTGACTCGTCTCCATGTTAACATCTACTGCAGCTTCCAGTTTGCAGAGGGGGAGGAACGAGGAACTGGCACAATCATTCAGCTCCTTAGAGAGCCCACACAGCATCAGTGGCAAGCATGGAGAGAAACTGAGGATAAAAAGGCGATAGACATTGACTGCTGCAGCTGGGTGGTGGTTCTTAATGAGACTGGACAGGATTTACTTGTTTTTGATCACCTTTTTCCTGTTGCAGGTATAAATACGGTTCATTGGGGGCAGTTAGGCTTCTTGGTGCCTTGGTGGATCAGGACACTTGAGTGGTTCCTGCACCAACTGGCAGATTTTGTGATAGTCTTGTACCCTTGGAGGCTGAATAAATGTTTGATGTGCTCAGATTATTTTTATCTATGCAACATATCAGGATGTTTTGTCCTTAATTCAGCATTTTAGGGAGAGTGGCTATAAAGCTGTGTTTGCTGTAGGATCTCTCTGGAATGGCTGCCTGATCTAGGTTTTCCCAAATAACCTGTAATGCCCAATTGCATGCTTTACTCTTTAAAGTTTTCGCAGCACACAGATCTTGGCATGAACCAAAGACTCTACAACCACTCTGAGGTCACCGGACTTGAATCAACATAGAACTGGTGTCCGAATCTTGTGTAGCAGTGGTGAGAATCACAAATCTGGGCTGGTCAGTGGTAACTGCAGCAAAAGAGCTCAAGAGAAGGTTTGGCTCTAGGTATCCACAGTGAGTGGGACTGGTGAGGTTTGTTCCTTATCAGTGACCCCATGGTGGTTTTGTAAGGTCTGTGATCATATTTTTTCTTGTTTCCCACTTTTTCCCTTGGATTCCCAATGGGCAGGGTCCTCCAATAACTTTGCTGAAGTAAACATTCTCACACTCTCACTTGGCCACATCAATTGGTGTGACTGTGACCAGGCTCGCTCATTTTTTTAAAATTTCGGGGGGTTTTTGCCTTTGTTCCTTGGCCCTGTCCACTCTCTCATAGTGCTGCTCTGCCTGCAATCCTCTCCCTCCCCAGTCATTCCTGGCTTTAAGCCATCATTACCCATTCTCCTACCCTACTGGCAAAAATACCATTGGCCCAGTTCATGGTGGATCCCACCTCTCCCAGGCAGAAGCTGATCTGCAAATAGTGCCCCATGGTCATGATTTCCAAAACTTACGCTAGCCAACTCCACAACCAGTTGTTGACCTGCACATCAGTGCTTTCCTCCTCATGCAAAACAGCATGAGGAGAAACACTCCTCATCAGCAGGATGGGGAATACCTCCTGAGCCCCCTGACTGCTGGCCCTAAAGCTCCACAGTCAGTCAGGTGGCCCTGTCATAGGCTTGAAGGCACATTTGTCTCCTCTTCAGCTTTGAGGATGATGAACCTTATCTGTTTTAGCTGTAGAAATAACTACAATGATGAAGATTAGGAGAGCATCAGGGTGAACTGTGGCATTTGCCTTTTTTCCGCCCTGATCTTGTTTCCCTTTTTCAGTGTTGTCAAACTCCTATTTTCAGGCTATGCTTCCAGCTGGGACCAAGGCTGGTGGCAGCACAGCAGCCAGCGAGCTATTCTAGCCTCACTGCAGGTCACTGATGGACCATGATAGCTACAGCACACAATGAATACAGTATGCTTAAACGTATTTGCTGTCCTTAGGAGGAAACTTCTGGTCCTGGGACTTTGAGTGGTTTTTAAGATGGTGAATATAGTGTCTTGAGGAAAGAATGAGTGGGTGCTTTGTGCTGCTGATGTGCTAAAGATGTAAAGTAGGAGAAAGTAAAGTAGGACCACACTTGAAGAAATCACAAACCTTGACAGAAATGCATATTCTGTGTCCAACACTAACGGGTTCTAGAGATGTTTATTGTCCCCTAATTGGTGGTATCTGTTCAGGCAGCGAGAGGAATGGGTGTTTCTAGTCCCCTTTTTGCTGCTGGTTTTGCCTGTAGCTAGAGACTCTGGTTTGTATGAAAGAGATGATATGTATTCTCCACTCCTGGATGTCACACTTGGGGGATGTCTCAGAAGAAGCTGTGCCTACAGAAGCAGAAGCTCTCTGGAAGTGTAACTCTGGAAAAGTCATGGACTTCATCTTTGAACCTGACCTTTGGCCTGTGCTGTTCTTCCCCTTAAAGCTGATCAAAGGCTCCCACCTCCCCAGACACCAAGATCCTCATGGACCTGGGAGAGCAATGAAATGTGAGTGGATCAAATTCATGGTTTACTCTACATTACTTATCTTTCACTTTAATGCTGCATGATGGAGATAACATCAAGTTGATAAACTACCCCTCACGAAGAGCAGACGGCTCTATGTTTCCAGGCACATAGGCTTGACAGCAGCAGCTGATAAATAATGAATTAAAATAATGGTCAATTAAAGAAACATACCTCTGCTAATCTATAATTACTTGGAAGCTTCTTCATACATTTTCCATGAGAGTCTTTTCCTTGTAAGGCTCTGAAAAAGTATATTTAGTGTTTGTTTGCTTTCAGCTATGGTTTTCAGCGGATATTGACTGAAACAGTGTCTTAATCAGTCTGACCTCAGCCTCCAGGGGAGCTTTTTCCATTGACTCTACCTTTTCCTCCTCGCCTCTCCCTGTGTGCTGAAATTCTTGTCAGAGCTGTCAGCTCTGTCTATTAAGGTTTCCTTTAGTGCTTCTTTTTTTAAGACTCCTTGTAGCTCAAAACTTTTTCGGTTTTCAGCGGATATTGACTGAAACAGTGTCTTAATCAGTCTGACCTCAGCCTCCAGGGGAGCTTTTTCCATTGACTCTACCTTTTCCTCCTCGCCTCTCCCTGTGTGCTGAAATTCTTGTCAGAGCTGTCAGCTCTGTCTATTAAGGTTTCCTTTAGTGCTTCTTTTTTTAAGACTCCTTGTAGCTCAAAACTTTTTCGGAACCATGTTGGGTTTTCTGCTGACTGTGACCTGAGCTAAATTTCTTCCTACCCTCCTGCTTTTCTCAGACTGACTTTGCAACAACAACTGTGCTGAGAACAAAGCACTAAGTAATTCAAAGCATTGTAAAGGGCTTGAGGGGTTGGGTCTTCTGTTTGAAGAGCATTCAAACTGGATAATTCATTCAGGTTTTCCCACCTCAGACCTGGAGTGTGGCTATTTTATTTTCTTCTGTGAATTTGGCCAGGGTTCTTGTGTTCCGGTTTGTATTCTCTGCATTCCCTGCCACTTACTTTTTCATTGCTTCCTGTTTCAGCAAGTTTGGCTGAATATAGCTTTTTGAATTTGAAGGCATAAGTGTCCTTGGCCTCTCATCACTACGTTGATTTTAGAAAACAAGTTGTTCAGAGTGATCCAGGGTGAATTTTACAGCTGTTTTGATTTCCAACCACACTTTCCAGCTGCACGTTTCTTCTGGCACTGCCTTCATGGAATTAACGACTGCTGTCCCTTTATGGCTGTGGGAGCAGGAAAACAGGAACAGAAAGCAACAGGACTTGGACAAGTTTTCTCTGACTGACTTGGTCAGGGATTCGGAATAGGCAGCATGCTCTGCAAAGCTGCCAGGTTTGCCCAGAGGTGTGCTAGGCATATGTACTTGCCTGACTGCATATTTTTGGTCCCCTCCCTGGTAAATCCTGTCCCAGGTTAGTAACAATCTCCTTGCCTGGATCTGTGGGCAACAAGAGGCCAATGACGTCCTGGGCTGTGTGGGTGAGAGTATGGCCACCAGGTCCAGCAAACCTGCTCTGCTCAGCATTTCTGAGATCCCATCTGGAACACTGTGTTCAGTCTGAGGCTCTTTAATAAAAAGAAGAAGATCTAGTGGTGCTGAAGTGAGTCAAAGCAGATGCTACCAAGGTGGCTGGGCTGCAGCACAGAATCTTCTTTGAATCTTCCAGGTTGAAAAGGACCTTAAATATCATCTAGTTCCAACCACAATGCACAAGGAGCGGCTGAGATGAGAAGGGGCTGTGGGATCTTAATGTTACCTGCAACTGCCTAACATGGGAGGAAGAGTGGATCCACACTTCTCAGAGGTGTGCAGGAATGGGGCAGTGGACACAAGTTGGAACAAAGGAAATTTCAAGTAGATAGCAACCTGGTCCCTGCCCCTGGCAGGGGTTGGAAAAAGATGAGCTTTAAAGTCCCATCCAACCCAAACTGTTCTGGGATTCTATGATAGTGAGAAGAAAATCAGCCTGAGGATGGTTGAACACTACAAAAAGGGTTTTGAGAGGTGATGGAATTTGCATCCTGGGAGGTATTGAGCCATGTGTTAGGTCAGTTCTGACTCTTTTGGGCCTCTAGAGGTACCTTCCCACTTACGTGACTCTGATTTCCAGAGGTTACAGGCCTTTTACCTAAGGTGCAGTTGGATACCTGATTAAGTGTACCCTTTTATGGGGGGGAATAATCAATTGCTTACTGTTGACACACATTGTCCTCCACCAGCTGGAATAGGTGTGCAGGGTTTTCATGTTACACCCTGTTCCAAGAGTCTGGAGACTGAAGGAATCCCAAGCATGTGTTCATTTTCACTGAACATCAGGTGAGTTTGACAGCATGTTTTAGTAATGCGGCCCTGGTAAAACATGTGCTTTTTCACTGGAGCAGTTTCTGTAGATTAAATTACAACTTGTGGCAGTTTTTCTTCAGTGTAACCACTTGCCTTTGTGCTGCATCGCTTGGATTTGTGTGTGTGATCTCAGGTATGCAAAATAGGCAAGTGAATATTATGCATAAACCCTAAAAATAGTTTAGCATGGTGTGATTATGAACTTCACAGCAGTGAATGATTCCAGCAATTACTGAGGATAATATTCTGAATCTGCAACAATATTACCATGAGCCTTAAAAAAGTTAATGACCTGGATATTTTTCCTCAAACATTCTGGGTATATCCAAGTGTACTTTATTATTGAAGTTTGTGTTCTTCCTTTTAAAGAAGGTGGTTTTGATGAAGTTGAGTTTTGATGCAAAGGTGAAGATAATTTATTTCTACTTCAAATTTTCTGTTTCTCTAGTTTTGCAAGTTTTCGTGGCTGAGTCCACATCTTCAAGAAGTGCTGTGCCAGTGCAGTAGACTTCCCTGTGCTTGTCATCAGTTGGATTATTCTGTGTTAATGAAGGTTTTTGTTTCGATCCCAGCTAAATTCCAGGAAATCCATGGAGCTGTAGCTCAGCTCTGAGCCTACTGCATTGCAGCTGGTAGAACTGGCTCTTCAGCTGACTAGTGTCTTTGAGACTAGACGCTTCTTCTTCCTTTTTGTTTGGGTTTTTGGGGTGAGTTTTTGTGGGTTTTTTTTAGCTTATCTCAAGTGTCCTAAGCTTTCCATCTCCTCTCCTCACCTCTCCTCATTTTTAAAGCTTGATGAACACTTTCTCAGAACACTTCCATCAACCTGAGTGCATAAAAGCCAGAGGTGCACAATTTCTAGTCACTCTCAACATTGATAAGCTGACAATTACGTAATTATTTTTGGTGAATTTATTTTTTATTATTTTTAAGGCTTTTACTGAAAATCTGCCAGTGTTCTGTTCATACCTATTAATATTTCACACCAAAATGCACTCCCAAAGCTTTCTGGGCTGACAGGCACACTGGAATGATTTCATTGTTCTTCAAATGCAATGCACTCTCACACTTAAAGGAAACACAAGTGTCTGCACTTAGGAATGTAAATTGTTAAAAAGGGTTGAAAATGCATGTGAAACAGCAGGATGGGTAATGAGAGAAGGTAAGACCATGGCCCTCTACTCTGTGGTAACCCAGCTTTCAAGGTCCCATCAGGTCTGTGTATCTCTGCAAGGTCACACTTAAACTTGTCCAGGAGACTGTTCCTTTCACTGAGGTTAGTTTGACACTCACACTGACAAGAAGTGCTTCTAATAGGTTTAGATTCCATCAACAATCCCTTTTTGAACAGTTTAAATGTCAGTAATTACCAAAATACTGACATTTTGCTCCAGGTTGTGTCTGTCCCTTAGTGTGTCACTGTAGGATTCTTGGAGTGTTCTGTTAATCCTTAGGCAAATGGGCTAAAAATTACAAAATTGCTTTCAGTAATTAATACTGAATCCTTGTGATTTGGGCAGCCAGCCAGAAATATGCTCTTCTACAAGGTTTCCCATTCAAAATGAATATGAATCCCTGGAGCTGAGACCTTTCGTGGGGCTTGCTTTGTCTCCAGCAGTGCACCTGTCTTCCTGATTACAGGAAGAAATAAGGAACTGGGAAGTGTTGCCTGTTTGCAGAACCATGTCTCCTGAACTGTTGTCATCACAGAAAAGTGTTCTTCAGGGTTTTCCAAGATACTTAAAGACCTGAATCCCAAAGAAGTTCTGCTGTCTGTGTTTTTGATGCCAAAGCTGCACTGTAAGGGGACTTGTCACACCTTTGTTTCAGGTAAGACTCTGGTATAGCTTGAAGTGTTTTATTCACCTTTCATACAATGGAGAATACCTTCTGTGGCTCTTCATTTGAATGAGCTTTAATATAACCCAAAATTAAGCCAACAATTTGTCTGTGTTGTCTGAAAGAGACTTACAGTAGTGGCTGGTGTGTGCATTCCAGTGGTGCACACACACACACACAGGAATCAGGCATCTCTTTGCCAAACAAAAAGCTGGGGGAAAGTTAATCCTTGTCCTTTTGCTTAATTTGAAGTGTTTTCACTGCTTTATCTCAATGCTTTTGGGGAGTGCCAGTTGCTAGAGTATTGACCTGCCATCCGAGTCGCAGCTTCAGATGTTCTCCTTGGCTGGGAAATGCTAAAAGACACAAATGGGGTACTTCCCACCTGGTCTCAGCAAAGGTGAACATTTAAAGAACCAGGTGAGGTAGAGACACAAAGGGCATGGAGCTGAGATGGCAGGTAATTATCTTGATTTCTCCCCAGGTTTGTTTGCTCGTGCTTGTTATGTTGGAGGAGCTTTTGAGGATGAGGAGTGCTAAAGCATTATCTCATAGATCCCATTTTCATTGCTTCCTGCCCCTCTTGCAATGCTGTTGAGAAATGCAGTGTCTGACTTGGAAATGTGATAAAACAGTTCTCCCCAGTAGTTATGAATCCAAACCCATCACATCAAAAGGGTGAGGAGCTGCACACAAGCCATTCTCCCTGGTCAAGCTGAGTTTCTGCAGCTGGGATAGAAAGGGAAAATGTGGGTGGCTACACAAGCAATGAAGCGGGTACCGAAGGCAGGTCATGCACAGCAAATGAGATTCTCTGTGCAGCTGCATCAGTGCCTGGTTCCTGCTCAGGAACAGTGTTAACAGCTTGCAACCAAAGAAATCCAGAGGGATTTCTGGGATAGAAATGTACTTTGTGGATCTCCATGTAACATGCTGTTCGAGCTGCTGTAATTAGCAAGTACCTTGGTTGTTCTACAACAGTGTTTGACATTCTGTTCTCTCTGGTGGTCCATGGGGAGAATTCAGACTAGGCAGTGGTGCTGATCAGCACTCATTTGATCCATCATACGTTTAACCATTGGATTCTGTGGAGCTTAAGTTTTGAAACTCCATATGCAAATCTCCAGTAAGACCTCATCTTGAGACAGTGGGCTAATAATCATGGAATCCCAGACTGGTTTGGGTTAGAAGGGATCTTAAAGCTCATCTCATTCCACTCCCTGCCATGGGCAGGGACACTTTCCACTAGACCAGGTTGATGTAACATGTTGCTCAAAGCTTGGCCAAAACAACCTAGCTCCTTGAAAAGGGATTTCATGGCCAGTAGTGGTGATTTACATGCTGTCTGCCCATGACAGTCTTATTCAGGCTGTGTATATTTGCAGACCTACAGGATGGGTCAGGTTGGAAGGGACCACAGTGGTCATCTGGCCCAACCTCCCTGCTCAAGCAGGGCCACCATGGAGCACATGGCACAGGATTGCATCCAAAAGGTTATGGAATATCTCCAGTGAGATATTTGCCATGGTTAGCCACTTACATGTTGCTGCCTGGATGCTGGGGACAGGTTCCCTTGTCCATTGTTCCTACTGTTCGGTTTCCAAGGGGAGAAAATCCTGGAGCTGGGTGAGTTAGGGGAGCCCAGTGCATGGCACTAGGTTCTTTCAGTCTGGGTGCTCTGGGATCATGATTCAGAATGCACTTGGACAGTTTAGAGACAGGAATTGGCACTGTTATGAGCTTTTGGCCATTAACAGAACCTCAAAGCGCTGCAGCTTGTTTTTAGTGGTGTTTGCAACAGCAGATCTTTAATTCCAACACACACTTGTTTTGTCTTGGGCCTTTTGAACAGTATAGCCTTTGTTCTTTCCCTCTGTGGCTCTGGGTTTGCAGATGGATTGGAAGGTCTGTCTTCCAGGGCTGGATGTATTTTTCCTTGCATGCTCACCCGCTGCTGGGTAAAGTGAAAGAGGTTTTGGAGGAGTGCTTGAGCTGGTGGGGTGGGGACATCTGTCAGGGAATCCCAGAATGGACTGGGTTGGAAGGGACCTTACAGGTCATCTCATTCAAACCCCCTGCCACCAGTGGGGACACCTTTCACTAGCCCAGGGTGCTCCAAGCCCCATCCAGCCTGGCCTGAAGTGGGTGATTAAGGATCAAAGCATGTGGTTCCTGAGCAGCAGCACATGGGATAGCTCTGCTTTCTGCAAGGAGAGTGGACAGGGTCTCCAAGGAGTCACTGAGTATTGCAGCAATAGAAATTGCTCTTACCGAAGTGAAACGCTTTAAGTTAAAGACAGGAGAAAACCAGATTACTCCATGCTGAGTGTCAAACAGAAACACAAAGAACTAAGGGAGGACATTTTTGTGGGGTCAAAATGACACTTGTAAAATCCTCTGATATACCCGCCACTATTGCAACAACCTTGTAGTAAATCAGATTAATAGGTGTTGACTTTCCAACTGTTTCATTATCTTCTGCCAGATTAAAATCTTATTATTTATTCCCACAAGCATCTTCTTACACTCCTGGCATTTTAATTGTGCTGTTGATGCCATAAATGAGCTGCAGTGTTATCTGTCCCTGCAGTACATGGGCAGCATTTCTGCTGCGCACACATCACCTGCAGCTGTTGTTTCCTGCACCCTGCTGCAATTAAGCCTGCCTTCATCATTAATTGGTGAATAATCCTGCTGTGCCTTGCTCCTGTGCATGGTCCCTCCCTCACTCAAAAGGAAGGCATGACACACATAAAAAAGGTGGAGCTTTGGAAGCTGAAGTATATCAAAACCTTCCTCTTGGAGTTATGATTGCAGTAGGATTGCTGAGGCATATTCTGGAGACTTTGGTAAGTCTGTGGTACACTTGATTAAGTGTTGATCTTTCTGTCTTTAAGAGCATATACTTTGAATTTGCTAAAACTGAGGTAGCAGTGCAGCTGAAGTTTGGAAACATCCTCTGCTTTTTGAGAGCTTTTACATCAAGACAGTTGCTAGGATTGTGTTAATGCAAACAGTGGTTACGTTTGTCTGGAAGGTGCTCTGGATTCTTCAGCTGCAGATAAGTCTTTAAAAGCCTATCAATTAACGTGTCTTTAGAAGTAGCTATTTTTTGTCACTCCCTTTTTTTTAGCCACCCCCAAGCTGAAGATTTCCTGGGAATATCCTCCTTTAAGTGCTGTGGAAGTCATAGCATTATTCTTATGCTTTAGAGGGTAATTCTGGTGTTTATCTGTAGGTTCTCAGTGTGTTATTTTAAGGGAGTTAAGCTTTGATGCTTTAAATATCTTATATATTGAATTTAATGGTTTGGGAATGCAATGGAAAATGTACTGTTTACCTGTTCTGTGCTCTGCAGCTGTGTCACATCTGTAAAAATATGTGCAACTGCTGTACTATCTCTAACACTTGTGGAGTTGTGAGAGTCGCTCACAGGTAACAGCTGAACACTGTGCTGTCAGTGAGGCTCTCCAGAACTTAAACTGACCATTAAATCAGGTTTTCAGTGTGCCTTTGCTCTCTCGCTAACTTTCGTCAGTTTATTTGCAGCATGTTCACTCCTATCAATTATTTACAAAAGCAGTGAGGCAAACTTGAAATTCTGTAGTGTTTAGAATTAATAATTCAATGCCCTTGTTCCCTTTTATTCTTCTCTTTGTACAGTTATGTCCATAGTCACTTTTCTGGTGTTAAACTTGTTAAACAAATCAACAACGAAAATAAACCTGTCCATAAATAAATTGCATTGAACCAGACCAAAATGCAATTTCCCCCTTGGAGCTTTTATCTTGAATTGCAGCTTTAAAAACACCTTTACAGCAAACATTGATCATATGAAAGAATGAGAATTGCTTCCTGGGCTGTTAGGGAACGTCTCCCAGAGCAGTTACCAGTGTTGCTCAGTTACATCAGTGATGTGATGGAGGGTGTGTGTTTCCACTTTGTTTAAAACTATCTGATGTTGTTAAGGATAATGCTCTCAAAGGCTTAGGGAAGGTAAAGCCAGACTGTGTTTGGCCAGTCTTGGAACCAGAACTGCTCTGTTTGGTCCTGAATTGGTCAGTGAATGGGTGATGTTAGCAGAGTCCATGAACTGATGCAGAGCTGGTTCCTGGGATGTTGCTTCAAGGGTGCTCAGCACAGGGCTCCACCGACCCTGGAAGGGCCTTGGGAAGGTAGTGACCAGAAGTGATAATTTGGCTGCTCTTGGCAAGCATCTAGTGTTCAGTACTGCTGCAATGGAGCTTCACCAGGCCAGCAGAGACAGGAGGTCACTGGTGCAGGCACACTCGGCATCCTTGGGGTTCACAAGCACAGAGACAGGAGGTGCAGGCACACTCGGCATCCTTGGGGTTCACAAGCACAGAGACAGGAGGTGCAGGCACACTCAGCATCCCTGGGGTTCACAAGCACAGAGACAGGAGGTGCAGGCACACTCAGCATCCCTGGGGTTCACAAGCACAGAGACAGGAGGTGCAGGCACACTCAGCATCCCTGGGGTTCACAAGCACAGAGACAGGAGGTGCAGGCACACTCAGCATCCCTGGGGTTCACAAGCACAGAGACAGGAGGTGCAGGCACACTCAGCATCCCTGGGGTTCACAAGCACAGAGACAGGAGGTGCAGGCACACTCAGCATCCCTGGGGTTCACAAGCACAGAGACAGGAGGTGCAGGCACACTCAGCATCCCTGGGGTTCACAAGCACAGAGACAGGAGGTGCAGGCACACTCAGCATCCCTGGGGTTCACAAGCACAGAGACAGGAGGTGCAGGCACACTCAGCATCCCTGGGGTTCACAAGCACAGAGACAGGAGGTGCAGGCACACTCAGCATCCCTGGGGTTCACAAGCACAGAGACAGGAGGTGCAGGCACACTCAGCATCCCTGGGGTTCACAAGCACAGAGACAGGAGGTGCAGGCACACTCAGCATCCCTGGGGTTCACAAGCACAGAGACAGGAGGTGCAGGCACACTCAGCATCCCTGGGGTTCACAAGCACAGAGACAGGAGGTGCAGGCACACTCAGCATCCCTGGGGTTCACAAGCACAGAGACAGGAGGTGCAGGCACACTCAGCATCCCTGGGGTTCACAAGCACAGAGACAGGAGGTGCAGGCACACTCAGCATCCCTGGGGTTCACAAGCACAGAGACAGGAGGTGCAGGCACACTCAGCATCCTTGGGGTTCACAAGCGCACACAGACTTGCAGATCCCTCGAGCACTGGTACAGCCCCTCTGTCTGCCCACAGAGTTAAGGAATGATTTGTAGTAAGATCTGTGACCAGGAGTAGGGCTCAGCCAGACCAGAAAACTAGCCCTGTTTCACCTGCAGGCCCCTTTTATAGCCCTGTCTGCCTATTACTCCTCTGTCCCTCCCTGTCTGCCTTCCCCATCTCAGCTGGCAGGTTCCATGGCTCCCCTCCCATATCAGTGAACTTCAGGTTTCCATCCGTATCAGCTGCCAAGTCCCAGTTTCATGAAGTTTCTAGCTATCTGGTGTTTTTCTCATGTCTTTGTCTCCATGATGCTTGGTTGCCAGGTTTGAGCCTCTATATATTTTTGTGTACAGCTTCCCTCTTTTCTTTGGTGTATTCTATTTGACAAGCCTGCCCCAGATAACCTCTCTGGAACAAACATTGCCATATTCCACATAGCCTTATCAAATAGTGAGGCTGACCAGGTTTGGGGGTCATTATTCCATCCCTTATTCTCTGTCAGTCAGATTTCCCTCCTCAGTCACTTTTCGATCAGTGATGAAGAGATTACACTCCATTAGGTTTCAAAAGAAAGGGGCTCTTTGCTGCTATTCCTTTGGCTGAGAACTCCAAATGCCTTTGGTGGAGGTCTGTGGAAGGTGACTCCATGACTGCCCTGGGCAGCCCCTTCCCACGCCTTGCAGTCAATAAATTCGTCATAATATACAATTTAAGCCTCCCCTGGCACAGCTTGAGGCTGTTTCCTCCTGTCCTGTCACTTGTTCCTGACAAGAAGCTTGAGCCTGAACCCACCTGGCTACAACCTCCTGTCAGGGAGCAGCTGTACAGCGTGAGAAGGTCCCCCCTAAGCCTCCTTGTCTCTAGGCTGAGCCCCCCCAACTGCTTCTCATTAGACTTGTACTCCAGACTCTTCTCCAGCTCCATTACCTTCTCTGGACATGCTCCAGCATCTCAATGTCTCTCTTGCAGTGAGGGACCCAGAAGTGGACACAGCACTCAAGGTGCCTCAAGAGTGCCAAGTCCAGAGACTTGCTCTGGTCCTGCACCCACTCTATTGCTGACATGAGCCACGATGCCATTGTCCTTCTTGGCCACCTGAGCACACTGCTGGCTCGTGTTCAGCTGCTATCAGTACTCTCAGATCCTTTTCCCAGCAGCTTTCCAGCCATGGTGCCCCCAGCCTGGAGCACTGCAGGGGGTTGCTGGGACCCAAGTGTAGGGCTTGGCCTTGTTGAACCTTGCACCATTGGCCTCAGTGCATGGATTCAGCCTATCCAGATCCCTCTGCAGAGCCTTCTTGTCATCCAGCCAACATTTTGTGTTGCCTGCAAACTTCCTGAAATTGCACTTGATCCCCTCATCCAAATCATTGATAAAGATTCTAAACAGAGCTGACCCCAGTACTGAGCTGTGGGGAACCCCACTGATGCCTCGCCACTGCATTCCCCCTCTGGGCCCAGTCATCCAGCTGTGATGTAACTCCCTTTCCAGCCTTTTTAACTTTCTTATGTGGAAACCATTGCCATTGCATGCAGCAGGTGGGAAGGAGGAAGAGATGTTTTCTGTGCTCTGCCATCACTCAGCAGTGGTGGAGATCCCAGGCATGCTGCGGAATTTGGGGGAAGCAGCTGAGGGCTTCTACCCTGCACAGCAAACAACCCAGAGTCAATCCTACTCCCCCTCACCACAAAATGCTTTTCAAAAGACTATTAAAACAAATATAAAATACAAATACACATGTTCGTGGAAACCTGCCTTTTCTTTCTGCTTCGGGAGTTGCTCACATCACACTCCATGTTTCTATTTACAACTACAGTTTCCCATTGCCTGTGCCATTCCAACTCTATTGAGTGCCCCAAGGAACATATTCATAGTTCTTGGCTCTCAAAAACTATGTATTCACAGAGGCATGTTCCATCAGGGCTGTGTCTGGGATGGATGTTTTCTGCCATGCAGTGGCAGTATCACCCCAGAAACAAACTGAGAGTACCCAGGCAGAGGGAAAGGCAGAAGAGAAAACAGCGTTAGAAGGAGAGGTAGACTTGGAGCTCACTATGTTAACTGGCTGACAGCTTTCCATTCAGGAAAAGGCCTTTTCCAGTATTATTCACAAAGTAATGTCACCTAAACCAGGAGTAAGACTCCTTAACACCAACATTAGCATTCCTTTATTGCAGTGCTGGATGTTTGGGGGATGCTCCAGCTAACATGCACAGGCACTACATAAAAGTTTTACTCTTTCTGCATTTCAGAAAACACATAAATTAGTGCTTACTGGTCAGAAGTAACCAAATTCCTATTGATTAGTACTCTATTTTCTACTGGATAGTGATCGATTTGATTCTATCCTTTGGTTGAACTGGTCTTGGCCACAGTTCCTTCTTGGAATGTTCTTTATCAGGTGTTTTGCTGGGCATGAGTTTAATGACCAGTCTGTGCTTCATGTGCCAAAGCTTAATCCAAGGTTGTATAGATCTAAATTGTGTCTAACGGGTGTCCAAACTTCCTTGGTTATTTTTGTATCTGGTTACAGTAACATAAAGACAATAGAAGCATTTGGTTTTAGCATAGTCTTGGACTGTGCCTTGTTGCAAGTGCAGTGATGCTCCTTCAAAAACAGTGCCTTTAATGCAGGGATCTGCTTCAGAGAGTAGCTGATGTCAGTTTGCTCCCAAGGGTGACTTCCTAACTTTTGGATTTAACAGCCTTTAAATCCACTTACTCTTCAGATTGCTTGTGTTGACTGTCCTTGTGCTAGGAGCAGATGGAGCTGAGGGATCAGTGTTTGGATGCTGCAGCTCCTCTAAGCTTTTGGCATACTGCTAGGCCAACTGCTTTAACACTGCAGTTTCTCCTCTGTGCCTGAAGTGTTTCTTAATGTCCCTTTTAATCTGTAAACATATTGGATCAGGGACTGTTCATTGCATATCAGAGCTGAATAGCCAAGTCCTGAGTATGCCCATCAGAGACAGAAAAGAAAGAGTTAAGGTACGGCAATGAATTGTATGGGATAAGGATAAGATATGCTCCGTTCTCAAAAGGTATTGTCTTGGAGTCCTTTTGGGGTGGGAAAAGGAAGAATAAAGTGTCTGTGTGTTATAAAATAACAGAAAACATTCTTTCTGAATGTTAGTTTCACATTTTGGGGATGGATATGTTTCCTAACTGTTCATGCTGGACTCAAATAACCTTCCTTAGGGCACAAAGTGTCTTTGCTGTTGTGCAGGGACAGAAATGACCAATGCTCCTCCATCTCCCCTTCTGCCATGCTCTTCCAGGTTTCCATGGGCACCATGAGACACCGAAGAAATGGTAATTTTGAGAGTTCCAGACTCCTCTATTCCAGCATGTCTCGCAGCATTGATGTGGCCTGCAGCGATGCTGTGAGTATCTAGGACATCCTGCTGTCTGGTGGGGGGGCACAGTGGTTGTGAACCTGGTCTTATCAGGTGAGGGGGATAGATTTGGCACTCTTCCCTTTGTGGAGAAGTTTTCCCAGGGAGCGACCTTTAAGCAGCAGCAGTGCTTTGGTGAGATGATGAAACTGTAAGGATGTAATGCATTCCTTTTGATCCCTGTAGAGCTTTATTGTATATTATTAGCCACTTCATGTTTTCAATCCCTTTTCATGCTTCAGCAAGAGACTTAATTTGTCTGTATAAAGAAAAACCTGGACCTCTCACGCACTTGATGGCAAATGCAGACAGCACAGACTCATGATAAACATCCATTTATGCCTGAATGATCTGTTGATGGCAGTAATGGCCTAGCAATTCCATGCCCCTGCTGACTGGCTCTTAGGGCTTTAGCAAGTGGTTCCCACTGCCTTTGACTTTGTTTGGCCTTGCATGTTGTGACTTTTGCAGGTTAAATATGTTCCCTTTTATTTTCTTTGTTTTGGAGGTTGTACTCTTAATGTTTTTCTGTTTGGAACAACTTCCTCTAACTGCTCTTCAACCACAAGAGTTGCGTCAAACTGGTGAACTAAACTGTAGCTGTGAGTCTTTCCTTTTTGTCCCTAGCTAAATCTTGCCTTGCCAATCCAAACTGTGCTAAAATCAAACAAAACCCCCAGCCCTTTATCGGCAAGTGAGTATTTCTTTGTTCTCCTATATTGCAGAGGCATATTAGGGATGCATTTGCATTCCCCACGTGTGGCCCAAGGGGTTTCAAGGTTAACAGGAGAGTTAGTGGTTAAACAAGTTGGAGAGACTTTGCATTCCACCGCACCAGACCTGAAGTCGTTTGGGTCTCCTGCTGGGGTCCTTGTGTGTTGAACTAAAATAGCCCTACCCAAGAGGGATGTTAATGGGTTTTTTCTTTATGTTCGTTATTTTTTTACTCTTGGGAAGAAGCAGTGTTTGTCACAATCTTTGTGTCTAACCTGACTGCTGTCACTGGGGCTTCTTCTATTGTATGTGTTACCAGAAATAAGCCTTTAAAAATTATTTTCCAGGATTTGGCCAACTTCATTCAAGAAAACTTTAAGAAGAGAGAATGTGTCTTTTTCACAAAGGACACCAAGTCAATGTAAGCAGAGCTATTTTCTTGCTTTACAGGTGTGGGGAGGGGGGAGGGGGCTGGAGCTGAGTCAGGGAGGGGACATTTCCCTTTGGTTTTTGCTTGGTTTGTTTGGTTTGGGATTCTGTTTTAAGATCTAGCAGTGCAATGTCACCTTGGTCTCCTTTTTCGGGTTACTCCATGAGCGAGCTGATGCCAGCCAGGGGTCCAAGCTGCCGGCAGCCCTGTTCAGGTGTGTCCCTGGCACAGGGCTTCATATCAAACTCCCTAGCTGAAGCACAGCTCTGCAGACACAGGTGCTTTCAAGAATGCAGCACTGGTATTGTTGTATGACAATGTTTGTGTCAGAAGTTTGCATCACTGAAGTTTTTCTCTTAAACCTAAATCACAGATTCCATGCACAAGTCTTTACAGTAAAGACAGTCACTAGGTTCTGCTCGGGAAAGGATATTATAGTGGCTCCATTTTCAGGCACAGCTAACCTGTGCAGTGCAAGTTTGAGAGCCATAAGATTGCTTTTAGTTTTCTTGGGTTTTTTTTTGTAGTCTCATGAGAGAAGTGATCAAACTAATGCAGCTGCAGGAGTCCTAATATAGAGTTCCGAAGGCCCTCTAACCCCATTCTCCTCTGAAGCTGGGAGGAAAAATGCCTTGGAGAGGGAGGGAAATTAGTCTTATTTCAGAAAGTCTTACTTAGGGTCCTCCTCTGCCATCTAAAATGGGATGTTTGGCAAAGGACCAACAAAGGATGGAGGAGCTGGTTCTCATCAGCTTCTCCTTCTCCAAACCCACTGGGGAAAGGATTGCAAAACTTGCGGGGTTATTTTTGGCTCGACATTGTTAAGGTAAGCTGGTTTTATTTACAAGTTACAGCAGGGTAGAAGAAACCTCTCTGAAGGAGAGAAGCAATGATTCCTTCTCTGTGCCCCCTGAGGGAGCAGGGATATAGGCTGTACAGAACATTTCATGGATGGTGCTGGAGTTTTTCCTAGGAAAAGAATTCTCCTAGCTTTCCCAAGTAGTCCTGCACAAACTAAGTGCAGATTATTTCTCTCCTTGATGCAGTCTCAGAGTGGGTGAGGGCACTGGCAGTGCCTGCACACCATGCATGCTGTGCATCAGGCAGCCAGTGCTGGAGGGGAAGTGTGCTAGGAACACAGCAAACTGCCTGGAAAATGTGTTCAGAGGCCAGGCATCCCTTCCCTCTCAAAGTGAACATCTTGGGTGTGCTTAGACATCAGTCAGGCCCTGGGTTTGCACGGAAAATAATTGTACTTAGTAATCATGGAATCACAGAATCAGTAAGACTGGAAAAGACCTTTAAGATCATCAAGTCCCGCCCTCAACCCAGCACCACCACTAAACCTTGTCCTCAAGTGCCACATCCACACACGTTTTGAACTCTTAGAGGGATGGTACACTCCACCCTGTCCTTGGCAGCCCATTCCAGTGCCTGACCACCCTTTTAGTGAGGATTTTCTTTCTAATACCCAATCTAAACCTCCCCTGGCGTATCTTGAGGTTTTGTCCTCTTGTCTTGTCACTTGTTACCTGGGAGAAGAGACTTTGTGAGCTCTTCCTACGTGGTTAAAAGCACAATAAGGGAAAAAACCCACTTGTATGCATTAGGTTAGCAGCAGGTGAGGTCACTGAACTCAGCTTCTTGTTCATTTTCTTCATTTCAGGGCACAGTTGTAGAGTGTAACATAAGCTGCTGCTGCTATGACTTGATTTGTCACGTAGGTAAGGTCCATGAGAGGTGCCAGCTCATCCCTCAGGATAGACTGGCTCCTGAACTGTACTCCCCTTCCCAGTGCTGGGCAGCAGCAGGTTCTGGGGTAGGAAGCAGGACTAGGTGCGGCTCTACTTTATCAGGTAGCAAATCCTAGTGGACTTGCTGCTTCTGTAGCTCCACCTGCTGCTTTGGTTGTTGTGAGAGCTAACGTTTCTGTGCTCAGGATAACAGGGGTTTCACGTCTGTTCGCTTTTCTTTCAGGGGTAACTTATGTAAGTGTGGATACCCTGAAAATCAGCACATAGAGGGCACTCAGGTTAACACCAGTGAAAAGTGGAACTACAAGAAGCACACAAAGGAACTGCCTACCGATGCCTTTGGGGACATTCAGTTTGAAAACTTGGGAAAAAGAGGAAAGGTGAGTGTATTAAGGGTATCCATGAGACCCCTGCTGGGTGCTGGGGGAAGGCCCTCGAAAGCAAGGAAGGTGAAGCTAAAGTGGATTTTATTCTAATGGAAGGACTTAGGCTACAAAGGACACAAGCTGGTTTCTCAAGCCCTGAAAA
The DNA here is from genome assembly GCF_000695815.1 of Acanthisitta chloris. Lineage (NCBI taxonomy): Eukaryota > Metazoa > Chordata > Aves > Passeriformes > Acanthisittidae > Acanthisitta > Acanthisitta chloris. The sequence continues at coordinate 9,357 of NW_008690569.1, read as the reverse complement.
TAGGTTACAAAGAAGAATTTCTTCTGTGTTATTTGCCGCTTAGGGTGGTGCTGGAAGTGGAAAGAGGTTATCTATTTCTGGTCATGGCAGGAGAATGTGTGAATGAGGGTGATGCTCAAGTATTGTTTTACATGCACGTAGACTAGCTTCTCAGGACTATACCCAGATGTACACTGAGCATTTCCCCATGTGGAGATCCTACAATGACAGTAAATTCGGTGGGGGTGTAAGTGATCAGTGGAACTTTGGAGGTTTTATTCCGGTTTTTGTTCTTTTGTTTTATCCCCTGGGAAAATACAGGAGTGTCACTTGGAGTAGAGACAGCAGAGGGCTGGAAAGAAGAAAATAGCTGTTTCTGATGATTTATACTGACACTGCGTGAGGAGTCACACGTGGCTGATTTCCTCTGCCTCCTCTAAATGACTGGTATTTACCATCAGTGTAACTTGCTTAAGACAGTCAGAATAAATAAGGAAAATCAGAGCCTGTTATGTAAATTAATCAGGTTTGTTTTATTCAAAGTAGCAGAAATAACAGGCATTTTGGTGGGGAAATGAGACTGAAGGTTTTGAACCACACTTAAACAGACCCATGTGCTTCAGGTATTTCTTCACAGGGATATTTTGGCCTCATCCTACTGTGTTGTAATCTGCTGTGTGACTTTGCTGCAAGAAGCATTGTTATAGTTAAAATGGTTATACTGGTGTTGTGTTCACCCTTCCAGTGTCCCTCTCAACACCAAGGTCAGTGTTCTTGCCTTCCTCTGGAGGAAGGTGGGTTGGGTGCCTGGTTGTAGGAGGAGGATAAAGGTGCTTTAGAGGAAGAAACAACAACTTCATCATCACTTTCTCTTTTATCTTCTGGTGCTTGGAATGAGGCTGTACACTGGAGAAGAAAATGCAGTTCCTGGTCTGTTCCCAGCCATCACTATTGATCTGCTATATGTGTTTTCTTCTCTCCCACAAGTACATCCGTCTGTCATGTGACACAGACTCTGAAACCCTCTATGATCTCATGACCCAGCACTGGCACCTGAAAACCCCAAACCTGGTCATCTCTGTCACTGGAGGAGCCAAGAACTTTGCGCTCAAGCCCCGGATGCGCAAGATATTCAGCAGGCTGATCTACATCGCCCAGTCCAAAGGTAAAGACCTGCATGTGTGTCTGTGTTATTTCATTGCTGGAGTGGGAGCAGCTCAAAGGGTCAGTGGGGAAGCAGAGCATTCAGTTTGCTTCCGCTTGGCTGGTGCACTTGGGACTCCTGTGATCTAACTGTTTGCAAGTAACAGGGTTGAGAGTTAGTCGTGGGATGCCCATGGTAGTGTAAGATGAGTTGTGTAGTGTATCTTTTGTGTTTAACTAAAGAACAAATGCCTCTTCTAAGGCCATGAGAGGGGGTTGGGCTCTTGTCTCTGGCAGTTAAGGCATTAGAAGGGCGGGTGTTTCACTGCATTCTCCCAGGTTGTTGGGTATTGTCCCCAGGGGCCTGGATTTTCACTGGAGGCACACACTACGGGCTGATGAAGTACATTGGGGAAGTGGTCAGAGACAACACCATCAGTCGCAGCTCCGAGGAGAACGTGGTGGCTATTGGCATAGCAGCCTGGGGCATGATTTCCAATCGGGAAACCCTCATCCGCACTGCTGACAGCGATGTAAGGAACACATAGTCCTGGTGTTGTTAAGGTTGGAAAAGACATTTAAGATCATCAAATCCACCTGTCAACCCAGCACCACCACCGTGTTCACCACTAAGCCATGTCCCCAACAGCCATATAGATGGGTTGGTGGGGAAACAAAGAGGAGGCTCAGCCTCAAAACAACAGGTGCTCTTCTCAGAACAAGAGTGTTCGAGGTAGTCACATCAGGCCTGGTGGGAAGGATTTCTGCTGTGATTCTAACACATCCGTGTGGAAGTTCAGCTGCACTAACTTCATGTATGGCTTTCCATTAGGGAGTAACCTCTTTCATGGTTATTCTAGCTTCTGCAAAATCCCTACACACTTGCCCATAGTAGGAATTCCCATGAGCTGGGACATGTACCTGCTGCTGCTGTTCAGGATCTTCATTGATACTGTCATCCTATCTGTCTCCTGACTGGTAGACATTTTAGAACATGTCTAAAAAATCATCCTTCTGGATAAATAGCAGAAGGTTAATTTACTGAGGGCTCTAGGGAGGCTTGAGCATTGAACTAGATGATCTCAGGAGGTCCCTTCCAACCTAAAAAACTCTGTGAGGTGCTGATTTAATTATTTCTGGTGGGTGAAGGAAATGTGCATTGAAGAACTGGATCTCTGAGAGGACTAAACTGTTGCAAATAAATTCCATGGTTCTGTTGTATGAGGTGAAGTTACAAGACTATCACAAATTGGACAGCTCTTGTAAAGAAAAACTTTCTCTGCAAATATTTATGCTGTGTTCTTGTATTAGTTTCTCTCACTGTCTTCTGCTGCTGTTGGCACTTCCAGTGAGCAGTGTCTTGAGTGAGGAAATGCAGAGTACAAACTAATGAGGAATGATTTGTGGCCTGAGGTTCAGCTGTCCCTGGCTTGTCATAGAGTCACAGAATGGTTTGCGTTGGAAGTGACCATAAAAACCTCTTGTACCACCCTCCTGCCATGGGCCGGAACACCTTCCCCTAGACCAGGTTGCTCCAAGCCCTGTCCAACCTGAACTCTTCCAAGGATGGGGCAGTCACAGCTTCTCTGGGCAACCTGTGCCAGTGCATCAGCACCCTCACAGTGAGGTGTGTCCTTGTCCTGGAAGGCTTGTGTGTGCCCTGCCCCTGGAACTCTGCTAAGTGCTGTGCTTGTGCTCCTAGGGGAACTACTTAGCCCACTACATCATGGATGACCTCAAGAGAGACCCTCTCTACTGTCTGGATAATAATCACACTCATCTCTTGCTGGTTGATAATGGCACCCACGGGCATCCAACAATAGAGGCAAAAGTACGAACCCAGCTAGAAAAGTACATTTCAGAGCGGGTTATCCCTGGTAAGTGTGGTAAGGTTGAGACCTCCTTCTCAGGCCTTGGATGCTTTGGGGCTGATACAAAGTGCTTTCTATGGTAATAAAGTCACAGCAGCATCCTGTGGGTGCTGAGCTTGAAGGAATCACCATCCCTGGAGGTTTTCAAGATGAGACTGGATGTGGCACTTAGTGCCATGGTCTAGTAACCATGGTAGGGCTGGACTTGATGATCTTTGAGGTCTCTTCCAGCCCAATTGATTCTATGATTCTATGAAATATACTGTATCTTGAGTGCTTCCAGGAACAGCCAGCCCTCTTCAGAACACCTCCCTTTGCCTCCCTTTCTTCACAGCAAATGCCTTTGTATCACAGCAAATGCTCCATTTCAGCTACACAGCCCTTTTCTCCCTTCTTGCTGGGAGGTGACCCTTCTGCATACACCTCCTGGCACTGAGTTCCATGCAAGTGAAGCACAACTTACACAGGAAATTAGACTTTTCCCAAAATACTCATTTGTGGGGATGATTGATCTATCTACAACCTGCTCCTAAATAATTTCTCTTTCACCCTCTTTGACAAAATGGAAACAGTAACATGAAAAGCCTTAGCAGAAAACTCTTAGTGAAAGAGTTTTTTTTGGGGAGGTGTGTTTGGGTTTGCTGGGGTTTTTTTGGAGTGTCTCTCAAACACTAGGTCCTAGACTTATGGGATTCTTAGCTTTCCTTTACAATTGAAAACGTAAACTCAGAGGTTTTGTATCTTGACTTTGTGATAAGGAGATTGCACTGAGACTCAAAATGATCAAAGCAATAGGTAAATACAATTAAATCATGTTTTGGGGACTTTGGAGCTAGGAACAATTATGATTTCTAGGAGGAAAAAGCTTCTGTTGCAGAAGGGTGTCTGAAGCTATGCAGGATATTAGGCAAAACTGAGCTTTCCTTAAAAACAGGATGAACTGTTAATAAAATTGGCAAAACCAACAGCAAGCTAGTGTTTGCATGAACTGCTTGGAAATTTTTTCATTTTACTCAGGAAAAAATGAGCTGTTCAAACTACATTGTTTGATTTAATATTTTTTTTTCTTTTGTCCTGTTTCGCAGAATCTAATTACGGTGGGAAGATAC
>NW_008690569.1:1538-5227 GCF_000695815.1 Acanthisitta chloris | reverse complement strand
AGACTTTGAAAGTAAGTTTATTTCTTGCACTTATTTCCTGGAGGGACAGTAGGTACATCACTCTGGTATTCTAGTGCTACTTGAACATTGGAAATGCTGCTTGAGCATTTGGCCAATGCTCTCAGGCACATGGTGGGACTCCTGGGGTTGTCCTGTGCAGGGCCTGGAGTTGGCCTTCACCATCTGTGTGGGTCCCTTCCGATTCTGGATGTTCTGTGGTTCTATGATTTAAGACAGATTTCTCCACACGCAACTCTATGCAGTAGACATTATTTCCTGCAGCTTGTCTGGCACTTGCTATAGAAAGACTTTGATTGCAATTAAAATTTATGAAGTTTGTTTCAGTTAAAATTTTCTATGGCAAGTTTCTGCCTTGGGCTGACATCGTGGAAAACGGTTTGCTGGGACAGTTCAGTGTTCTCAGTTCTTCAATATCACAGAATCCTAGAATAGTTTGAATAGAGTGAACCTTAAAGCTCATCTTGTTCCACCCCCTGCCATGGGCAGGGGCACCTTCCACTAGACCAGGTTGCTCTAAGCCACATCCCCAACCTGGCCTGGAACACTTCCAGGGATGGAGCAGCCAAAGATTCTCTGAACAACCTGTGCCAGTGCCTCAGCACCCTCACAGGGAAGAATTTGTTCCTAGTATAAATCTAAATCTCTCCTCTTGCAGTTTAAAACTATTCCCCCTTATCCTATCACTATCTGCCTGTGTGGAAAAGTTACTCTCCCCGTTTTCTATAAGCCCCTTTAAGTGTGGAAGGGCCATGGTTTGAATCTAGTATAGATCTAGGCCTAGTTTAAATTTCAGCATCTGAGCAAGGCAAGAGGGCTCTGCTGGCTCTGACCCCTACAAGCCTAGAGGGGGAAGGACCAGGCATCATCTTCAAACAGATAATGGGTAGGAGGAGTGTGAAAAGAATAAAGAAGGCAGAAAAGTTTATTGAAATAGGATGTGTGACAGGGAAGGGGGAAAGAGGAATGACTTCTAAATCTCGCTCAGGGTTCAAAGTCTGGATTGTGACTTCCCCATCCACCTTGCCAGAGTGAAGATGAGTGGCCTGAGGGATCTAAAGGACCTGACAACAGGGAATTCAAAGCCGAGGGGATGTGGAATCAGGCTGTGTGGGAAGGGAACAGTAACTGTGATGACAAGCTCTGAGTAGCAGCAAGAGGAAGAGCTGATTTAGCCTGGCCTGAAGGACCTTGGGAAGGAGCTCGGAAGGAGCCTGGATTTTGCAAGAGAGTAGGATGCAGTGAAGAGAGTAAGACTGAAGCAGGATAATATAATTCTTTTGCTTGAAGAAGTTATCTTGGCACTTCTTGTTCAGACTAGCTAACCAAGCTATTTTGCTTGTCAGGATGACAAATAATGTGAACTCAGAGCTCAGTCCCTGCTGCCACTTCATTGTTAGCATTAATCAATTAGCCTGAATCACTTTGTCAGATTTCAGATCGTTATCCCAGCCCTCCCTGTGTGTTTCCTGGGTGCCTGGTTCCATTCACATGATTGATTTTAGCTGTCCTCACAGCTAAGTTGTGTGTGAATTTAGATGTGAAGTGTTCATCAGAGGTACTGAGGTGAAATGAAGCATCCCTTCAGGATTTAGGAGAGAGGAATGTTCAATATGTCCATCATGGTTTAGCTCCAAATTGCTGATGCTTAAGAGAAGAATTGGCCATCACTGAAGGCACTGACTCTATGTGCCATGTACTGTGGTTGGGCAGCCTTGTGATTCCACCTTCAAACTCACTGTAAAGCAATGATGCATAACCCAGACTTAGTAGCTATCTAACCAGAATGAGTAAAAGCCTTGTTAAATCAAATGCCTAGTTCCTACCAAGAGGTTCCTCTGGAGAGTAACTGGATGATGGTTCCATTCAAGGTGCACACACCCCTTGGCTCTTTCATAGACTCATGGTACATTAAGATCTCTAAGATCACCGAGTCCAACAGTCAATGTGGCACCACCACCATGTTCACCACTAAACCAAGTCCTCATGTGCCACATCCACACATTTTTTTTAACTCTTCCAGGGATGCTGACTCCACCACTTCCCTAAGCATTCTTTTCCAGTGCTTGACAACCCCTTCAATGAAGGATTTTTAAACTAATATCCAGTCTAAACCTCCTTTGGTGCAACTTGGGGCTGTTTCCTCTTGACCTGACTTTTATTTATCAGTGTTACTCGTGTCCTGAGACATTTGTGCCTGATTCTTGCTCATTTGTGGGTGAAGCCATTTATTCAAGGACTAATGACACAGCCCAAATGACACAGCAGGTTCCATGCCATGGGTGTCTGTTCTTGCCATGCTTCCAGCTCTCTGGTGTTGGCCAGGAAAGGCTCCTTTTCTCATCTTCTGTGTCTGCTGCATGATGACAGGAATCAGCTTTAGCAGAGGAGAAATAAAATTGTTTCATGCTTTGTGATGTAAAACATGCACTTTAGCTGACCCTTCTTTAGAAAGTCACTTTGATCTAGCTGGTAAGAAAAAACACCTTGCTTTTCTCACAGACCTGCTCTCCCATTGACAGGAGGACTGTGCACATGGCATTGATAACTCCCAAGTTTTTTTGTTCCCATGAAACTGTCTCTTAGCTAATAGTTATTCTGTCTTTCCAGTGCCTGATGATAACTTGCAGCGACTCCTTTCATACAATTTGCTGTAGGCAGCTTATTTTGGGTGCTGTGTTCTCAGTGAACAGCACCAGTGATGCAAATGAAGTCAAAGTCTCCTATTCTGGCCTTTGCAACAGGAGGGCTAATGGTCCTTCCCTCATGATTTCAACAGGTTGTTTTCTTGCTATTAATCTGTGTACAACATTGCTATGTGAGAAATCTCCAAGTGGCTACTTGGAGACTTTGAGTAACATTGGAGTTCCATGAAAATTTGGCAGATGGTGATGTCTGTTCTTCAGTCTCTGTGGGGCTTTTCATAGCCCTCTGTCATTAGATGGATGAGGTTTTAAAGATTGCCACTGCTGAGGTATATAAGTAATAAAAATATTGCTCTGGACCACGGGTTTCTGTTTTCTAAACTTGCTACCTCTAGGCTTTCTTACTGAGTAGCAGGTTCTAGTAACAGTCACACTTCAGGTGGTCACCTCTCTCTCTCTGCCTCCCCAGTCCATCAATGTGGCCATCAAAAGTAAGATTCCCTGTGTCGTGGTGGAAGGCTCTGGCCGGATTGCTGATGTCATTGCTAGCTTGATGGAGGCAGAAGGCACTCTTGCCTCTTCATGTGTCAAGGAGAGCTTGCTCAGGTACCTGCCTCGCACAATTTCAAGGCTCTCGGAAGAGGAGACTGAAAGCTGGATCAAATGGGTAAGGGAGCTGAAAGCGGGAGAAGGGTAGAGGGAACAACTAGCGACTTCCAAATCAGGGATGTTGCTGCCTCGTGATACCTATGGGATGTGCAAGGCTCCTTGCCCATGTTATATCTGTGTGGATTTAAAAAAGGAAAATTCCAAACTCCATTAGGGATTGGAACAAAAGGAGTTTTGGGGGTGCAGTCTTTGGGAAAGCCAGCACATATGTAGTCATAGGAGAGCTAAGACCAGATGTTTTGTGTCTGTCTGCTCCTGGACGCTTAGGATTCCTCTGAAGCACTGACTGCTGAATGTCTCTTGCCTGATGAGCTGGTTGATGCTGCAGTTCCTCTGTGTGCCTTGTGAAAGTGGAGA
>NW_008690569.1:0-1511 GCF_000695815.1 Acanthisitta chloris | reverse complement strand
TCGCTCAGGGGTAACACAGGGTCATTGCTGCTACCCGTGGACTGCCAAACTGTAGTAATTCCATTTCAGGATTCTCTAACTTCCTCTGAAAGCTCTTTTCTAAAGCATGCAGGAAAAAAGACATGGGGCATGAGGGACTTCCCTTACACACCAGGAGTGGAGTGCGGTGGACTGGAGGCTTATTTGGTCGGTGTTTCACCCCAGCAGTGTCCCTACACCATCTCCGCTGGGACTCTGTTAGGTTGACTTACCCATTCTGTGTACATGGGATGCAGTTGAAAGCACAGCAGTGTATGTACAGCAGAAAATTCTTCTTTTACTCTTCTTTGCCTCTTGGACCACGGGAAGAGCCTTCAGGACTTAGTCACTGCTGTGCCTTCAACCACATCCCATGTACACAGAACGGGTAAGATCCGGAGATTAACTACTAACCAGCTTTGACTGCTTTGCAATCGAACTTCTCCTTTTTGTAGATCAAAGAAGTCCTTGAGAATCCTCATTTGCTGACAGTGATCAAAATAGAAGAAGCTGGAGATGAAATTGTGAGCAATGCCATTTCCTTTGCTCTGTACAAAGGCAAGTAATAGTTTTTCTGGTTTGGGGTTGTTAAATAAGTGGGAAAGGATGGCTGTTTATTTTCTAGAGCAGCTTTCTAGAGCAGTGCCATCTCTAGAGCTAAGCTTCTGCCACAGTGTAGAGCTTGTCTTCATCTGGAGTGGCAGTGTTATGGGATGTGTTAGTGTGGGCAGGATCCAAACTAGGTAATTGAGAAGGCATTTAGGAGAGCTTTGGGGATGCTGATAGGGCCCCATGGGGAATCCTGTAGAATCTGTCATGTAGACGGTGCAAGACACTGAGGAGCCTGAAGGAAATGTGCTGATTATGGTTATGAGATGCTCCCAGTGGCTCCTTTGTGGCCTATGCTGGACCATAAATATGTTCCTAAGCTTCCAGCATCCTCTAAAGCCCAGTCAGGAATATGTGCATGAGCCTGGACAAAGACACTTGGAATGCTTCTTGTCAGATAGAGGGAGAAGTAGAGATGATGAGTATGCCAAATAGCTCTCTGGTCTTTACCTAGAGGATTGTTCTTCCTCTGCAGCTTTCAGCACCAATGAACATGACAGGGATAACTGGAACGGGCAGCTGAAGCTGCTGCTGGAGTGGAACCAGTTGGAGCTGGCCAGCGATGAGATCTTCACCAATGACCGAAACTGGGAGGTATAGACCCCTTTGGTGCGAGCACAGGGACATGGGACAGGGAGCTGTGGGAAGAGAGACAGCCTAACAGGAAACACTGTATTGGCACCCCAACCTCTGTCATAAGACACGTCTTCTGACAACCTGCATGGGGGGAAAATTCCTTCAAGCAAAAGGGGAGCTCCTAAAAAACCCCAACATCTCGGCTCTCTGGTGACCAGTGACAGGACCCAAGGGAACAGCATGGAGCTCTGTCAGGGGAGGCTTAGGCTGGATATCAGGAGAAGTCTCTTCCCCCAGAGGTGTTTGGG
>NW_008690568.1:6831-14862 GCF_000695815.1 Acanthisitta chloris | reverse complement strand
TAATAATAATAATAATAATAATAATGTAGTATCTGCATGATAAACAAGCATTTGAAATGTTCAGGAAAAATACAGTTCCTTTTAATCTCCATTTATAGCTGGAAATTCTCTCTCCCCTTTATCACCCCACCCCCTTCCTTTTTAAAAGGTCAATGAGGTTTTGGCCAGACATGTCAAAATGCTCTTCTCACAACACTTGCACCTCTAACTCCAGTCACAGCGAGATTTTCCCTCGGTGCCTATCAAGTGATCCAGCACACTGCTGGATGAGTCCACAGCAGATGCAGACTGACTAGAGAAATGAGCTGACTCAAACGACACACAACATACATTTTTCTCCCAAGTCAGTTTAAGCATGATCAAATGTTTTCAGCTTAACATCACTCCTGCAGCCTTATGAGACCTTCTCTCAGCAACTCAGTTAGCTCCAAGACATGGGGGCATACATTTTGTGGTTTGGGACCAGCACTTGAAAAAAAACCCTCAGAACAGACCAGCTTCCTAAAGACAAAAGTCAGCAGTAATCTTACATGCTAAATAATCTCTTAGCATCAGCAATGAAATAAACTGTCTGATGGAATGCAATTGCATTTCGCTGCCAATTTGTACACACTTAAAACAGTTTCTCTTTTACAGGTCAACATTGAAATGCAGAGAGACTTGCAGAACAGAATCACACAAGGGGTGAAAACGAAATAAGCAAGTTATGAAAACAGGCTCATTTGACAAACATAAATATTTATAAAACTAATGCATTTGGTTAATTACCAAGTGCAACAAGCTATATGAAATTCGTAATTAATACAAGCAATTCCTGAGTTTACTTAAATGATTTCAAAATAATGTCAATGGTGTTCTTCAAAAGGGAAAAAAAATACTGTACTCTCCTCAAGGGTTTTTATTACATCAAAATACTGGCATTAAGTAGTTAACACAAATTCAGCATGTGAAAAAGCCACATTTTCTGCAACAGGGAAAATGTCACCACAGGGTCTAGAAAACGTATCAAACCTCAAATAACTTTTACTTAGCAGTTTAGCCATGACCACATATTGCTATGCAAGTCTGAATGTAATTAAAGCCTATATGGTAATAAAGCACCATAAAGGAAAGGTAGCAAGGGTGTACACATTAAATGCTCGGCATGATAACCTTAAGAATCTGTTCATTAGACACTTGCTTTATAGCACATATTTTTCAGTCACTTAAACATCATCATGTAGAACAAGCTCCCAGACACTTATCAGGGCTGGAGTCTCTGCTCGCAGCACACAAGAGCTGTAACCTGAGCCAACAGAAGTTACAGGCCAAGGCAGGAATGACCCAGCAGGAAAATTAAATCTAGCCCACAGACCTTGCCAAATGGCTCTGTTTCATGAGGCCATTTCTCTGTCTCATCACTGCACACATATTTCCTATGCTTGCTGTGTTTTCAGCAGCACTGGATTTCCAATGCATGTGTAAAATGAGTACAGTACACATAAGCAACAAGCCCATTGCCCCTAAGTCCTCAAGTTCACCACATATAAGCAAAACATAGCTGTATTAATCCTTTACTGACAACTACTTGCAAGTTTTTGCTGTACTCTTTGACTTCCAGTGACACTGCTGTTTTACTGGTGGATTTTTGGTACTGGAAAATAGTTTGCTAGTTAATCAATAGCGTAAAACAAATAGAACACAGCAGCACGTGGAGCAGGGTTTGCTTTTGTTCAGCCTCAACATAAAACTTGCTGAAAAACATCACAAGGATGCACATATACACAGAACTAGATTTGTAGTTCTATGTCTTGTTTGTCTGAATTTTCAAACATGCAGGTTTCTGGGCATGAAAGAAAAAAATCATATTGCTTTTAGATATAGCTTATAGCTACTGTGGTGGCATACACTGCTTAACTGGGGACCAGGGGTAATTATTTTCCATGCCCTGCGCAGCCATTAGAATAACCATGCTTTTAAAATGCTGTGGTTTTGTCTGACCTGCATCTACAGTATTCTAGTTTAGTATAATCTGGTTGTGTTATGCTACTTAGAAAGCAATTATCAACAACAGCTTAAATCTCAGCAACGCCACCATGCAGGGCAAGAACCTACGAGAAATTTAGCACTGCAGTCCAAATTATTCTGTGATATCAGATGTCTAATGCATAAACACTTCTTAAATTAACATATTTTAAATACCTTTTTGCCTGTTTTCTGCCCACTGATAAATCAAAATTTATCTTCAATGTAACCACACATTAACCAGTCCACTTTCCTGGACTGACCAATTAGCAAACACAAAACTGCACACTCACGAAGTTTTAGAGCAGGAAAAGCAAAAGATTCAGAGAAGAGCAGATTATTAGGTGACCAATTTAACACACAGCTTCTGTTCAGAGGTATGTATCTTGGTGCTAACAGGCACCAAGTTATGTTCTAAAATAACAACCTTCTGCTCAAAACGCAACCACAGCAAACTATTGTTACAAGTAGCTTTGCTGCCACAACTGTTTCTCTATTCAAAGACAAAAGAGCACAAACAAAAGTACTGAACAGAGATTCAAGTCACCCCTCCAAATAATCTTCATGAAAATCCTACTTCACTTTATATAGCTCAGGTAAATCATTGCAAGTATGCAAATACGTAACACATGTTTTTCTTCCTCAGAGTCCATAATAAGCAACCCAGTATAATTCTATTATAGCCAGTTTTTCCAGGCAGAAGGTGCCAGACCACCACTGAATAGCATGCCCCACACAGTGCCACCAGCATGCCACAGGTATCAGGAACTATCCCTGTTTCCAGGCAGAAGACTGCAAGTTTCCTCACTTACACCCTGGGTCCTGAGCACAAACAGCCTGAGTACTCATTGTCCTCTTCCAGATCAAAGTGGCCTTCAGCCCTTGTAGATCCTTTTTTAAGGTGTATATAACCCGTGGTATACCTACATCAATCAATCTACCCTCCCTTACATTGATTAAAATTAGGAATGAGGACTACCAGATCAAAATCCAGTTATGTCGTTTCCAAACTCTCCAAATTCATCGTGTAATTTCTTAATTCACTTTCTTTAAAACCCTTAAACACTTTGGGGTTTGGTTTGGTTTGTTGGTTTTTTTTTGGAGTATATAACCCGTGGTATACCTACATCAATCAATCTACCCTCCCTTACATTGATTAAAATTAGGAATGAGGACTACCAGATCAAAATCCAGTTATGTCGTTTCCAAACTCTCCAAATTCATCGTGTAATTTCTTAATTCACTTTCTTTAAAACCCTTAAACACTTTGGGGTTTGGTTTGGTTTGTTGGTTTTTTTTTGGAGGGAGGAAAGGTTTGGTGTTTTTTTTTTTTTTTTTTTGATGGAGGAAAGGGCAGGAAATAGAGTTTGTTTTGGGGTTTTGTTAGTTTGATTTACATGACTGATTTAAATCTAACTTAGGTAACCATTAGGGATGGCATAATCTAACACACCCACACTAACAAGGTGTCCCTAGTCACTCAACACAACTAACCTCTTAAGCGGGTTAAAATCTCCCTCCATTTCCTCTTACACACAGTGACTTTCCAGAGCAACACTTTGACAGTGACCCACAGGTGCTGGAGATGAAGCTTGTTATTAATTATAATCATACGTTGTTCTACACCAAACCAACACATTATTCACAAAGTGAATACCTCACAGTCCATCCCACTGTTAAGACACATTAGCTTGAACTCAATCACAGCAAACAAATGTTTCTACTTAGCCCTCCTAAGAGTCAGTGAACAGAGTAATACTTTGGTTTTTTCTTCTCTGCAGCTCAGACATGTATGAAGAGCAATCTCTTCTCAGGCTTTCAAGACAAGAAACAAATCTATCAGTGCAGTGTATGAAAATCTGATGAGGAATATGGAAAAAACCACACTCTGTGTTCTGACTCTCTGAACCCTACACACAGAGAATTGCAGGATGTGGGGCAAATACAATCACCTTGAACATTCAACACGCACAGAACTGAAGAAGTAGGTCTCACACAGAAAGGTTTAGGAAATGCCTACCCACCTTTCCAGAGCAAACACCTTCCAGTTACATGTCTCAGTATTTAGATAAAAGGGATTTTTTGCAGATCTTTTACAACTCACGTTCAATTTACTCTCTGAGAAGAGTGTCCCTCCCCTTTACCCAACCAGAACTTCAGGGCCTCTGAGGACAGGGGTTTTTCCTAATGAATCAATTCCTGACAAGACTAGACAGAACAAAATTTCTGCTCATCATCTTTAACAATGTGACAAAACATACTCTTTCAAGCTCCTGTGAGAGTGGTGATTAAAACCCTACATTTTGCAAAATTCATAGTAGTGGCTTTTGCTGTTTATTTGAAAGTGAAGTGAAATGAAGTGGAAATCCCACCACATCTGTTGACAGTAGAAATTAAACTGTAAGGCACAGAACAAAGCATAACTTCATACTACAGCCCACTAAACATTGCTGGGTTTTATCATGTCTGACTTACGAAGAAACATTAATACTTTTACTCAGGACTGAAGCACATCATTGTGGTATTAATATATTTCTATATACCACATTTATATATCCCACATATATATGTATTCATATATGTGGTAGGAGTTTTAAACATGATTAGCGTCGACAACAGTTAAGGAATAGAAGTAGTAAATTACAAGTAGAAACATCAAATTTTTAGGCCAGAATTAAAGCATCTGAGGAAACTTTACAGAAAGCTGAAATACTGCAAGGCTGTTTCAATGTACAGCAGGGCTGAAGAGGTGCTCATCTACCTCACTAAACCCACCCGAAACTGAAATCAGATTGTGCATAGAATCATAGAATTTAAGGGTTGGAATGGACCTTACAGATCATCCAATCCCAACCCCCTGCCCTGGGCAGGGACACCTCCTCACTAGATCAGGTTGCTCAAGGCTCATCCAGCCTGGCCTTGAACACTGCCAGGGTCGGGGCAGCCACCACATCCCTGGGCAACCTGGGACAGTGTCTCAACACCCTCACAAGGAAAAACTTTTGCTGCACATCCAACCTAGACTTTCTCTCCTTCAGTTTGAACCCATTACCCCTTGTCCTATCACTGCAGCTCCTAACACAGAGTCCCTCTCCAGCTCCTTGTAGACCCTTCAGATACTGAAAAGTTGCTCTGAGGTCTCCACACAGTCTTCTCTTCTCCAGGCTGAACAGCCCCAACTCCCTCAGCCTGTCCTCACAGGGGAGATGCTCCAGTCCTCTTATCAACTTCATGGCCTCCTCTGGACTTGTTCCAACAGTTCCATGTCCTTCTTATGTTGAGGCCACCAGAACTGTGTGCAGTATTCCAGGTGGGTCTCACGAGAGCAGAGTAGAGGGGAAGAATCACCCCTTTTGCCCTCCTAGCCACACTCCTTTGGATGCAGCCCAGGATTTGATTGGCTTTCTGGGCTGCTAGCACACACTGCAGCTCATGGTGAGCTTCTCGTCCAAATGCATAGAAAATGAAATTTCAAACAAAGTCAAATTCAGAGCTGAGAGAGGAAGAAAAGGCCTTATCTGAAGAGTTTCTCCATCAATTAAATTATCAGCCTATGAGCTGAGGGAATACCTTCTTTTCCAGGAATAAAACTGCTGTAATGGAATGCATGATGGGATAGAGGACTCTCAGGAGCTGAAAGGATAGTCCCCTTAGGCAACAATTAGCCTACAATGTCTGTACTTTAAATGAAAAGTTGATAAAATTGCAAACTCCAGTGTCAGGGTTAAAAATTGCTTCAACGTTTCTGTAAATACTTTACTTCAGCTTTAATCAAGGACTGGTTGCACCCCACATAGAGCCATGGGAAACCTGCACATCTGAAATTCGTGCTTTGGAGTTTCCTACTTAGATACTTTTGAGTTTTCACTGTGAAATACATCACCTCAAATATCCTGCCTTCATTTCTACTTTGTTCTCCACCCTATATGTTGAAATGAGACAATAAGTCTAATTAAAGCACCTAATTAAAGCTAAGACACCTCTTCAGTTAGACAGAAGGATTTGACTGAAGAAGTAAAACTTGAGATGTTCCCTTCTGGACAGCCCTCAGGTTGCTGAGCTGGGTGCAAGACATCACAGGAATGTGTTGTTACTGATCCATGGGTACTGTATTTTTTGCCTCTCTTCTAGAGCATGTCTTTGTCTCTTTTCCATGCTTTCTGTTTAGATCCCAAATCCTGTATATAATTCAATTAGTACATCTTGCCTCTGTTCTCCCCCTTCAGTTTTTTTTTCTTTCCGAGAAAGACAAAAACGTTTCACCTTTTAATCTCCTGCTAAATTCAGCAACTTCCTCCTGCCCCCCAGCCCAAAAGACAGCAACAAAGCAATTGTTTCACAGTTTTCACCAGGCTATGTTGAAATACATCAGATGTCTACTGCTGACAATTTTCACTCCCGTGAAGCAAGGCGAGCACTGCCTTGTTTCTTCACTTCAGCCACATCTCAAGGTTTGTTTGTGAGAAACTGGCATTCCATTCTCCTGCAGCTCCCTGTAAGTCCAGCTGCCCAATCAGTCTTATCTGCAGCTGCCGTGGAGTCACTGTTTCAATAGCTTCTTATTTTCCAGTCCCCACCTGGAATCCTACCCAAGCACACCTTAAGAGGCACAGTGTGAAAACAAAACCTTTTGTTGAAGTCTCTGGCAGATGTGTAAGTTTGCTCACCACAGCTGTGTGCCACACACCACTGTTATTTTCTCATTTACTACAAAGATCTTTAGCACTCACAGTCTACAGATGATAATACACCCCATGTACACCAACACTTGAAACTAAGGACTTTGAAAATAACAGCTTTGCTATTAACTTAAGTCAGTTACTAGGAAAAGTAAACACAATTAATAAATGCAAGAAAACCACAGATGACCATGCACCTACTCTGGAAAAAAAAAAGTCTAAAAAAGCAAATTCACTTTCCTTCATAATTAGCATTAAAATTCAAATTCCATTAAAGTCAAAACCACAACTAAAATTAAGTACAGAACTTCTCAGGATTTGAAAATTATTCTAAAACCTTGTCTGTACTAGCTTTCCAATACTGGGATTAGCAACAGCACTAAAATCTCTAAAAACCCCAGCAGTTTTCTCTACCTTTACCAGCAGATCTGAATGATGCAAAACTCTCAGCACCAGGAATAGTTGTGAGCAAGTGACCTGTACTGTACTACTGAAAAAACCAAACAACAAGCAAATAAAAAAAAAACAACCATCAAAAAAAAAAGTCTGGCAGATACACAGCAGTAGCATACATGAGTGTTTCTTCTTGAGTGAGAGCATACCTGTTATTAGGTGTACAATGCAGAAAAAAAAGGAAACAATTCTCCTTCAAAACACTTTTAAGTCACTGGAGACACACAAAGGAAGAATGGCCATTAGCCTCAGTAAATGCTCAAACAACAATAAAAAATGTCTTAAAACAAAAGCTAACCAGTTCTGACATAGGGTTCAAGATAGAACCTTAATGAGAAAGTTCACTTAAGAGAAAAGCAAATTTACTTTCTATGCAGAACAGCAAGCCCACAGAAACACCAAGAACTTTGCATTATTAAGAATTCCCTAATGTACTCTACAATCTCAGTTCTTATTTCACTTTCATCCCCAACGTAATTCAGAGCAATAGCCAGTATTCCTACTAACTGAAGTCATTCCACTATTATTGAACACAGGAACATAGAATAATAGTAGAGTTGTTGTATAATATTTAAA
This sequence comes from Acanthisitta chloris, assembly GCF_000695815.1. Taxonomy (NCBI): domain Eukaryota; kingdom Metazoa; phylum Chordata; class Aves; order Passeriformes; family Acanthisittidae; genus Acanthisitta; species Acanthisitta chloris. The sequence continues at coordinate 7,150 of NW_008690568.1, read as the reverse complement.
GGCAAGCAAGACAGATGGTTATCACACTTTGGTATCAACCCAATGGCAACACTGCAAACCAGTTAATTTACTGTATAAAGGACAGAAACATACACCGATCGTTCAGCATGGTTTTATAGAGAACAAGCAGCAGATAAGCAAAGATGCATCTTTCAGCCAAGGGCTATTTGTAATAAATATAAGCTCAAAGGTATAGGATGTAAGTCATCCATGTGACCTTCTGATTTAGTATTATAGAATCAACCGGGTTGGAGAAGACCTCCAAGATCATTAAGTCCAACCCTACCGTGGTCACTAGACCATGGCACTAAGTGCCACA
>NW_008690568.1:0-6700 GCF_000695815.1 Acanthisitta chloris | reverse complement strand
CTGCTGGTTGCCTGGGAGAAGAGACCAACCCCCACCTGACTCCAACCTCCTGTCAGGGAGTTGCAGAGGGTGAGAAGGTCTCCCCTGAGCCTCCTCTTCTCCAGGCTGAACACCCCCAGCTCCCTCAGCCTCTCCTCATGGCACTTGTGCTCCAGTCCCTTCACCAGACTCATTGCTCTGCTCTGGACCTGCTCCAGCACTTCAATGTCCCTCCTGAACTGAGGGGCCCAGAACTGAGCACAGGATTCAAGGTGTGGCCTCACCAGCACAGAGTCCAGGGGCAGAATCACCTCCCTGGTCCTGCTGACCACACTGTTCCTGATCCAGGCCAGGATGCCATTGGCCTTCTTGGCCACCTGAGCACACTGCTGGCTCATGTTCAGCTTTCTGTCTCTCCAAACTCTCAGGTATTATACTCTATACATTATTTAAAAATGGTTATAAAATTATCAAAGCATACATCAGGATTTCCAAAGTGGCCTACTGACCTCAAAAATACTCACCAGTGGGGAATATCATTTCACCAACATGTACTGAGCAGGATGTTGTACAAAGTATTTGCTGCACATTATTCTTCAGTAAGTCATTTCTGATAAACTCTGAGAGACAGAGATTAGCAAGTCTGAACAAAATAAGAATCAAGAACATACACTTCACATTTTGTTTCATTTGAAACAAATTCATTCTACCAAAGCTGTGCTTCTGACAAAAAGGACCAACCCCACCAAGCAAGGGATTCTCACAGAGAATGGATATGGAGAAGCAACAAACATCACCTCCATGTTAGCTTCACAGGTGATGCTTTAACACAGCATCTGCCACCTGAGGCCCAACAGAGCCACAGCTCACCTTCATGTCTGTACCTAGCACTGGTGAAATTGATGCAATGGGAGGTGGCATAAAATTAAAGAGTTAGTATCTCTTTATAAAAGAAAGACAGACGAGAGCCTTGAAAAATCCAATAACAAGGGAAAACACCCCGAGTCTATGGCTCCACAATTATCAGTGCCCATCGAGTGCTATGGGACAACACAGCATTACCTGTAAGAGACACAGGTGTGCTACCGTATTTCTGCCAAATTAGCCAGAGTACACCATAGTGAGCTCATGGAAGACAAGTGACAACACTGGGTGAAAAAAAAGAGAAATAAGAAAATCATGGAGTTCCAAATTAAGCTATCAAATGTTTGTGCAAATGTGAAGCAGGAAAGGGCATTTAGATTAGACCAGTGCATCACAGTAAGCCAGCATGTTAGATTTCCAGCATCTCAGAGCCTGAGAGCTTAGTTTAGTTTGTCAAAGTAAGCTAAGAGATGCCTGTCACAGCCTATATCTTCATGAGGAGAAAGCAAAGATCCAGAAGACCCACTGACCTAGCCAAAAGGCACAGCAGGAACCAATGCCTCAACCTTGATGAAGCTGATGGGAAGAACATGAGGCAGGACACCCAAACTTTCCCAAGCACAGTGGCTCTTCACCTCCATGAGTATGTTCAAATGAAAACTGGATATCCTCCCCAATGGCATATTTCAAGCTAGGTTAGGAGATCCAATGAAGGAACAATCACAAAAACATGAAGATGTGACACAAAGAAAAGCAGATGACTAAGCAACCCTCTGAAGCCTCAACCTCCCTGAAAGTACAAGTGTTCCTGTCTGCTAACTACTTGAATGAAGTTCAGAACACTTTTTCTGTGTTTTGGTAATGTGTTGTTACCACCATGTGGATGATGTTTTTCCCTGGGAACTCAACACGCCAGTGGCTGTGCCTAACTCCCAAATGGAAGGAGATGCTAATACATCTATTAGCTCACCAGGTCACACTGCTTTGACCATGTTAACCTAAGGGCCAAACCAGATAGCACTGAAGAGAATTACTAAGCATCCTTTCTCCTTAATAGCTCTTTTGTAGAAGTTCAACAGAAACAATTCTTGAGAATGTGAGCCGAATGTAAAACTGAGACAGTCATTTCTGACCTACCTGCTCTTGGAAAAATTTTGATGTACTCGAATTTGCTAATCTTAGCAACAATGTCGTCTTTACTCTAAAAAGCAGGTAAGTGAAGCATTTCTAAGTTAGACTTTTAGTTTAGTCCAGCTACAAACTGGAGTTACAAACAACACAGCTGGATACAAAAGCCCCAAGCAGGTTTCTTGTAACACCTACAGCAGACATCAGAGAGTTGCAAGTGAGTATTTTTCACACAAGCAAGACCCACTTTAAAATAATGAGTAAATAACAGATTTACAGATATCCTTTTAAAATATTAATCTTTTTGCTTTCTTGGCTTGCTTTTCACCTCTATCTGCTATCAACTGGTTTCATTCATTCATCTCCATACCCTTAGTGAGTTCATATTTCAATTCAGATAGCCTATCCTGCCCTTTCTTCTACTATTAATAGACATGTTCTGTACTGAAACAGGTGTTCTGCTTTGAAATTCTGGTGCAAACTCCAGGAAAAGAAACAGCATTTTTTGCATATTTTCAACAATACACTACACCCATTCACTTCCCCAAACTATCTATCCAGGCTGACATTTTCCACAAAGACTCACGACAGCAGATCTCAGACACACACACACACCTCCCTCTGCACACTTCACTGGGAACAAAATGCTAAAATTATATTTATTTCCAGCATCTAAACCTGGTTGTTTATTGAGAAAACTGTAGCGACTCCATGATAGTACACAGGATTTTTCCAATCTGAAAGTCCCAGGAAGCCTGTTTGCTTTCAGGAGATGGCTGTTATTGAAAGCAACAACTTTCTCCGGGATTTAAGTAGGGGGTAAGGAAATAGGAGCTGAGTAAGGCTTTTTCTTCTATTGTTCCTCCCAACAGGTGGGAGGCTGTTCACACTGCACTGCAAACACAGTGGGGACTGAGAAGCAGGAGAGGCAACTGCCCTCGGCTAGCGCTCAGAGAGTAAGGAAAGTTAAGCTGAGAGCCAAGGTGCAGAGGTGCAGGTTTAGCCACAGACACAAGGGTGGCAGAGGTCTCACAGTAAAACACTGCCCTCGCAACCCACCGCAGCACACAGCAGTCCCACGTCCCAGGGCTCCCTGCCAGCAAGGGCTGCAGCAGTCACTACCAGACGTGATAACTCATGGCAAGCTCACAAAAGGCAGCATATGCCAGTAGTGTTTCAGATCAGACTGTCTCATCTGAATTGCTGATCCTGTTGGGGATCCACACAGCACCGCAGATCAGGATTTCTAGGATAACTCCCTTCCCTACAAAGCAAAATGAGGGAAAATAAAGATAAGATGTTCCTGTAAAATGTTACAAGGCATCAAAACTGTTACATCAAGCATTTTGGAGCTTCTCAAACACACGATCTTAATCTCAGTTAAAGAAACCAAGCAACAGAATGAGGCTTATTATTTTATTTTCATTTTCTAACACTACAGAAGATGTCTGCCTACAGTTGGCCAATGTACACAAGTTAAATTACCAAATCTAACGTCTAAGAGCAAGCATGTATGTACCTGTAGAAATCAGGGACTAAAAGTTTTTGTTATGAAAAGCACTCCATTTGTTTGAGTCCTGTCAGTTCAAAACGATAACAACATTAAAATGCTTCAGTGTCAGTTAAAGGTTATGTGGCTTTCAGTGAAATAGGATGACTAGGTTACATTAAACACTGAAGAGTAGAAAAAAACAAGACAGAAATCCGAAGTTCTACCGACTTCAAAAGCAATTTCCACACCCAGACATACCTACACCTGGCCAAAATATTTTAACTTTTGTCACATGTACCAATTTAATCTTTTGAAAGGCAGACACCCCACCACCCAGTTTTGAAGCTATTCTTATTTAGCTAGAGAAGCTGTGCTGTCCCAGACTTAGTCCATACAACATCTCCTTGGCGGACTTTTTTCACCAAAAAAAATTAAGGAAGCTCACACAGGAAATCCATTTCTGGTAATGCAGCACTATAACCAAAACTCACTATTTCACATCTCAAATACAGAGCATCTCAGATCTTCAGGCATCTGTTTTTTCCCAACCTAGGCACCATCCGTTCCATTTCCTAAAAAAGACCTTGCAGAAATACACCATGAGATCATACAATAAGGATTGCTAAATACATATAAATGAACTCTCTGCAAATGGCTCAAGTGAGCTTAGTCATTTCTTCTTAATATCTGATCCGAAACTTTGCATCTTCTAATGTAATGCTCTTGCACTGCTAGAGAACAGTTCAAATTTCCCTAGCTTTCTCCCTGCTTTGCTCCCTGCCTCCCAGCTCATTACCAATAATAGCAGGTGAGGCACAGTTATAGCACATATTTACTTAATTTCACCATCTTGCACACAAGTAGCAGCATAATTTCTTTTGCATTTCAGGCTACTGGAAGGGGTAGAGTTTGCACATCTTTCTGGACATACACTTAGGTCAAGCTGGTTTAACCAATTTCAGCATGAAAGCAGCATCTGTTTTTTACACATTTTAGATGAGAATTCATACAAAGTTAGCAAGCATACAAGCCTGCCAAGCCAACACCTTTTCTCAGACAGTTTTCCAAATGCAACTACTTAACTCCTATGCTTGATGAACACCTATTTTCAACCCTATGACACAAGGGTTAACTACAAAATAGAACCGATAGGATCCTATGCAGCAAGCAATTTAGGTAATTCCTAAAATGTCCACATCCACGCTGACACCAACAACATGGCAAACACAGAAACAGAGAGATGTTATATTAACACTTACACCAGCATGGACACAAGAGGAAGGAGGAAGACCACCACCTCCTGACTGGCAACCCTTAAAGGGAAAATAGCCAAAATCGTTACAATGGTGGGAGCTGTGGAAAGTGAAGAGTCCCTGTGGCCCTTGCACAACAGAGCTCAAACTACAGGAGCAGTGAAAAGCTTGCAGATGAAAAGCCACATGGTTTGAGGAGTCACCTTCACCCGCAGCACACGGGTTTAGTCATTCACCTGCTATTTTGGCTACCTGTCGGTTTCATTTGCGCTTCACAGCTCATCCTCAACACTTGATAAAAATCAAAACTGATCTGTGTCATTACAATGCCTACAACAGGAAACATACGCAGCGCCTGTCTGTCAGCACGGCAGCACTGCGAGGAGCCAGAGCTGGCACATGGAGGAGGTGACTGATGAATGTTTAGAATCACAATGGAGAAAATCAGAAAATTTTCCATTCAATTACATTTACATGTGAATGGCACATAATTCAACACTCCAGTAAAGTTCATTTCCAGTCACTTGTAGAACTAGAGCCACACAACAAAGTATTCTGACTGCAAATGTGTTTACGTTACGGACTATGTAAACCACAGTACGAGGTCTCAGTGGCCTGTAAAAAAGTTATGTTTTGAATTCGCTATTTTGCCACTTGCTGCATGAGAAGAGTTCACTCAGTTGTGCACACAGTTCAGCATACCAGAGCCGGTGTCAGCTAAAGGTGTCGGTTCTCTAGACAGCCTACAGGTTGCTGTCAAAGTCTAACACCATTTCTCTCTTCCTCCGAGATGCCAAAAATATACAGACTGAGTTTCAGATTTAAGGAAAATACTTCCATTTTGTAAATTAAAATCTGATGAAAATATAAGACAGCTAGTGCCTAAAGAACTCTGACACACACAAGCACTTTTCCAAGTTGTTTACAAACAATACACCTACCAGGGGTTCAGGAAGATGCTGTGCCTTTCCAACAGGCAGAGAGAAAATGTCTGACTGACGAGATGCCTCAGCCCCTTTCAACATGAGAAGGCACTCCGCTGCTGCCTAATTAAGACACATTCTCTTCTCGTAAAGTATTAACAAAGCACACACTTCCCCGACTAGCACTGTATTTGTCATCCTTGAATAAATTACTTCTGTATTGTATTTCATGCACTCTTCCGGCCCACATCCTGCTAGACGCTGAAGGATTACTACAGGGAGCAGATGAGAGGTTTGCCTGGGCAAGCTCCGTTCCTTTGCTAGATGTATCGACAATGGAAAAACTGATTATCAATAAAACAGACGTTATGTTCATAACGAAGTAAGCCCTGTGAAAAATCAGATGAGAGTGAGCGTGAGCAGGTGGGATCAGTCTCTCCCAAGGCATCTCTACCTGCACTGGCAAAGAAGGACATACAGGACTGTGCATAGGAGCATCAGGGTTACCTTCAATCAGTCTTTTAACACTTTACCTACTTTGCATGCTGGCCGTGACCATTACAGCACCTAAACAACCACTCCAACTACTGAATTAGCAAAAATCACCCTCATTTAAACTCCCAGCACACAGACTAGAAAACACTGTCATTTTCGTTGTATGCATGTACTTTCCTGAGGACTGATGCCTAACAGCATCACATAAAATGGTGTTGAACTCCCAAGTTATCCTCACAGCGCTCATAAACCAGGAGCTGAGCTCCTGCCGGGACAAAGTGCTGCGTGTGCTACTCGTATGATATTTAAGGGATTTAAAGCGAGTTTTCAAACAACCTCTCGAAATATCACAGCTAACAAAACATCACAAATAAATCAAACACTTCCTCGTGACCGACACGCTACCCCTGCAGCTCGCCGTTTCTGCACAGCGGCCGAAGAGATAATCCGTAATCTCCACAGATTACTTAGACTCCAAGAAAATCTCGACTTTGAGAAACTTCAGGGAACACCCAGCATCGCCCTTCCCCTGCCCGGCCCGCGCCGCTCGGACAGGGCAGGGAGGG
>NW_008690567.1:1162-7135 GCF_000695815.1 Acanthisitta chloris | reverse complement strand
ACTCTCTCCATAAAAAAACCTCTTCCTATTATACAACCTAACCCTCCCCTGGCAGAGCTTGAGTCTGTGCCCTCTTGTCCTGCTGCTGGTTGCCTGGGAGAGACCAACCCCCACCTGACTACAACCTCCTTTCAGGGAGTTGTAGAGTGCGATAAGGTCTCCCCTGAGCCTCCTCGTCTCCAGGCTAAACAACCCCAGCTCCCTCAGCCTCTCCTCATAGCACTTGTGCTCGAGTCCCTTCACCAGCCTCGTTGCTTTTCTCTGGACCCACTCCAGCACCTCCATATCCTTCGTGAACTGAGGGGCCCAGAACAGTACACAGTATTCAAGGTGTGGCCTCACCAGTGCCAAGTACAGGGGCAGAATCACCTCCCTGGTCCAGCTGACCACACTGTTCCTGATCCAGGCCAGGATGCCATTGGCCTTCTTGGCCACCTGAGCACACTGCTGGCTCATGTTCAGCTTTCTGTCTATCCAAACTCCCAGGTCCCTTTCTGCCTGGCTGCTCTACAGCCACTCTGTCCCCAGTCTGTAGCACTGCATGGGATTGGTATGGCCAAAGTGCAGGACCAGCACTTGGCCTTGTTAAACATCTGATGAGATAAATCTGTACTTCTAGTTATTTTTTCCTGACACACATATCATGGATCATGTCAGAGACATTGCAGACTTTGTAAGTGGTGACTCACCTCAAACCCTTATTACAAATGCCATTTTGTTTAGTTCAAGCTATTTTATTTATGTTCCTGTTCAATGTAAAGGGTAGTGTACCTAGCATGATGTTGCTTTGACACATACTGTGCTATTACACTTCCCCTTGATTTCATCAAAAACAAGTTACTTTAAAGTAGGAGCTGTGTGTTCTTGTAACTGCCCTGGGGACCTCAGTCATCAGCCTGGGGTTGTCTGGAGAATAACCCTTATTCCTATTCCCATTATTTGCCTGTCTTGTGCAAACATATAAGTGGTGGCAAATCACTGTTGTGAAAGCTGCTTCAGGTGAATGGGCCAGCACAAGGTGAAAGCTCAGGTGAAAGAGCAGAGCACTTGCTGAAATGTCATAGCACCATTAGAAAAGCCCCAGAGCTCCCTGTAGGCACAGTTCCAGCAAGCTGTGTGCCAAAATGCCACAAAAAGCCCTCATTATTTAGGGTTAGTGTTGAGGACTTATTTTCCTTTTCCACCTTGTTTTTTTGGGGTTTTTTTCTATTTTATTTTGTTTCATATTTTTGTTGCAATGAAGTTCTACATCTCAGGTGTGGTCCTCCTAGGATTGCCCTAGGTTGAAAGTTCTGCTTGAGACAGGGAAAAGCAGGAGCCTGGACTCCAGCAGGGAAGTTTGTGAAAGGCTGAGCTTTGGCAGTCAGGCTTTTCCCTCTGCAGCAGCCTGCAGCTGAGAGGCTGGGCTGCCTGCTTACTCTTTCTCCTCAGGGAGAATACACAGAGCCTGACTGTGTGCTGTTTCTAAGGAGGAGGAGGAAGTTACATTCAGAAGTGATGATGGAGCTTGGAATTTTCAGAGCAAGCAGGGAGAAAGGAAGAAGCATGAGTCTTTCCTAGAGCTCTGTTCTTCTACCCAACCCATAATTGTGAATCTTCCAGCAGCTGAAGGGATTGAACAGGTCAGTCTCCCTGAGTATGAGCTGAAATTATGACACCTTCTTAAAATAAGGGTTGAAGGTATAGCTGTGGGACTATCATGGATCACTTCCATGGGAACAAGGTTGGTGGATTTCAGGGTCAAATTTTGTTACTGCATTTTGTGCATTGCCATAGCAATGCATGAGTTGTGTAAGTGTGCAAAACTGGATGTGTACATCTATGAGTTTGTATGGCAACAGAGATCATGTAGGGAGCCTCTGTTTAAAGATGCAGCTGATTTCCATACAATTAAGGATGAAGTGCTATTTACACATTATTTAGACTTAGACAATGTTTTTTAGCTAGGTAGAAGTTTATTTATTAAGATGTATTAATCTCTGGGCCTTGTGTGTTTCTGTGTTCTGCTGTGCAGGTTTCTTAGCAAGAGCAGACAGAGCTCAGCCTTCCACCATGCCTGTGCCTCCCCCTCCAGCTCCCCCTCCACCCCCAACACTGGCCTTGGTAAGTTTTGGAGGTAAACGTACTGTACACACCATTTGGTGTTGCTGCTTGTCACATTGAATAGGATGTCCAGGAGGTACTGAGGGGTGGATAAGGGTATGCATCATATTTGGCGAAAGCTTTCCAACATTTTGTTTATGGTTGATCATTGATCCTAAAAGAAGGACCATCACTTCCACTCCCTCCCAGTGCTCCTGTGAGTGTTACTATCCACTCTGACTCTCTACCCTTCTCTTCCTCCCACACTTGGTGGTTTCATCTGGTAGAAAGACAACAGCTTCTTTAAGGGGAATTGAAGCCTCACTCTCCCCTTGCCTTTCTTCAGCCATGTACTCCTACTTTCTCCCTTGTTCTACTCTAGTACTTATGTGACCTGAGCTGGAAAAAATCAATCCTGTTGGTTAAGTTTGGTAAGGATAGCTCTTAGCTAGCATAACTCCCTCAGCTAGCCTGTGGCATCAGAGCACAGGATCCACTTCTGACACTGGATGATGGATGAAACTACATTGGACCTGACTTAAATTTAAGCCTAAATTGGAATAGAGCTTGTGCTGTGTCTGCCCTCCAACAGTCAGTCACCTCACTGACAAGAAGGAAGAGGCTTCTTGAAATGCCATGGTAAAGTACTCAGATATTTTCAGAGCAAAACCTTAGTTGATTACTTAGATAGAATGGACTGTGCTTCTGAAGAGCCTTTCCCTCATTTTCCATTACAAACAAGATACAGACTCTGTGCTTGGTCCCTCCATGGCAACTCCCCCCACCTTTCAGGGAACTTCCATAACACTGATCTGATAAGTTAGAAAGTTTTGCAGGAACCAACATTTCCTAGAAGAAAGAGCCATATATAGATGCATATTTATATGCGTATGATTTGGGATTTTTTGTTCTTCCTTGAAAAACTGTGTCACCGAAACATAAACTGAAAAGAGAGGACCATGGAGACAGACCTCATTGCATCTAAAGATTTCATTTGGTCTATATGAAAAGCTCTATATTGTTGAAGTGGCTATTGCCATTTTGAAGGATTCCTATTAAAACTGAAATAGTAGATACAGGTCCATCTTCTGATTTATCTAGAATTTGTACTTCACTACAACTTGCAAGAAAGTCCGTCTTCTTGTGTAATCAAATTATCTGTGTAGTCTATTCTTGCTCAGTCTCCAAAATGGCAATTTGCCACAGATATGCCTTGGCTTTAAAAGAATCAGAGACTCCAAATCTTGAGTTTAAAAAATGGAAATTCACATAGAAGTATTCTGTTTCCAGTGAATAGCATGGGTTAGAATAGTGGCAGTGTTTGGGGTCTTGAGTCAGTAACAAGGCCAGCTGTGTCGAACATCATTCACAAAACCAGATGTGGCATGCTACCCACTCCAGTACTGTTAAAACAGAAACTGAGGTCTCAAGTAACTACCATATTTGAGCAGAAATTTGTATCTTGAAGCTGAGGTTTATTTTGCCTCCTCATTTTTCATTTTATTTTGCAGGCAAATACTGAAAAGCCATCCCTAAGCAGGTCAGAACAAGCAGGGCGAAATGCTCTATTATCTGATATTACCAAAGGGAAAAAGCTCAAGAAGACTGTTACTAATGACAGAAGTGCTCCAATTCTAGACAGTAAGTATGATTCTGCATGTTGGAGTTTCTGTAGGTATGAATGGGTCTATATATCTGAAAGCAGAACATTATTTTACATATCATCACATGAACTGCCATGAGAGAAGTAGGTAAAACGAAGTGCCAGAAGACAGCATGCATAAAAACAAATTCTGTTCATCATGGATGAAGAGTCAGCTGAGAAATCAAGTTTTACTTATGAAATGAGAATGTTCATTTGTTTGCTTTCTCTCATAAAGCAGTTTATTTTCGCATTTGCTTATATCAGAAAACTTCGCAAATCCTACCAGGAGCTCTGCTGCAGCTGCAGCAGAGGAGCTGCAGCAGATCAGGCAAACAAAGCCCCTGTCAGGACTGAGGGGAGCACAGAGAATAAAGTGGAATTTCAGACTCTGTTTTTGCATAAACAGTGTAAGAATAAATGCATGCCTGGCATGACACCCTTGGCTCATTAATGGCCCCAGTACCACTTAAAGCAAAACCAGAGCCAGAAGCCACAGCCCAACCTGTGTGTTACTGCTGCATGCAGTTTTGCTGCTCCTGGAGTGACTCAGGGGTGTTACCTTTTTGGTTGAGCCTTGTTGCTCAGCCTGCCCAGCAGTACTGTGGCACAAGGCACTGGCTCCACTTACCTGAATGGAAACAAGATCTTCATCCAGCTGTGCCTCACAGAACATCTTGGTAGGTGCTGAGAGGAGGCTGGAAAAGCCTCTGTAGCAAAAGTATTGGGAAGATAGAACAGAAACAGAAGAGTGAGGCCTGTTCTGACAGAGGAACAGCATTTATTGCCTAGGGAGAGAAGGCACTTCTACAGACTGATTAGCAAATGTAATACACCTCAGTCCAGGTTTGGCCATGGACTGTGATAGGAAGATGATGAGGAAAGAAGGAAATGCCCAGAGGAGTGTGACCAAATAAAAATAATTAAAGAAAAATAGATAGAGTTCTGCAATCAGCCAAGTACAGTTTTTAAACACTTATTATCTCTGAATGTGGTTACATGTTCTAGCTATTGTAATGAGCTAGAGGGGATTAAAGGAGGGGGTAAAGAGTAAGATAAAAATGATGCAGCCTATTATCTTGTTTACATGAATTAACAAATCATGATGAAAGACAAAACCATAGTGGCAGCATTTCCCCAGAGGTTCACACCCTATGTGAGTCAGAGCTGAACTGAGCTGACATGCTTGAGTAAAGAGGATAATGTGAAACATTCCCCCATGGACACATTCTTTCTCCTTTTTTCTGGGGGGATTATTAGAAGTGTTTTTCATCAACAGGTTTTAATTACCTTAAAGTCCATAAAATTTTTACCCACACAAAAGTTGTGGAAATCAAGATTCCAAGAAATTAAGCAATTGATCCTAATCCATGTAGATCATCATCTGAAAGTTGATCCCCACGCATTTTGCAGTGATGTTCTGAATAGGGATCTTCTCTGTATTTGTAGTTGTGGAAACTTTCATTTTACTTCTGACAACTCAGTGTTGTCACAGCAGAAATACTGGTATTAGAAAGGAAGTCAGTGATGCTGATAAAATAATTTCTGTCTAACAGCTAAGGATCCTGTCACTGCAATTCTGAACCTACAGGACAGTAATCAGAAATGGAATCTCCTTTCGTACTAGGCTTTGTTTAAATAAGTGGGTGTGTTGCAACATCATCAATAATGACAGAGTTCTATGTGTTCCCAGAAGTGATCACCAGAGGAAGTAGCCTCTGTCTTCCTCATTCCTTCCTTATTTCCCATGAGACTGCCCTGTCTCTGTTTGCCTATGGAGAAGTGGTGGGGAAGGATAAGAGTGCAAAAGTATGAACAGGAAGAAGCTACTAAGATGCTAACAGAGACAACACAATATTCTTAGAGGTCCCATCCATATTCTGTTCCAAGTTTTCCACAGTGATTGTTTCTCTGCTTTCCAGTCCAGAGCAGACTAAAGGAAAGTGATGCCCTAATAAAACACAGAGACTATGTTTATTGCAGCACCTCTTCCATGGTGCAATAGTGGTGGTGATGGTGGCTGTAATGATCAGCCCAGACAAGGACTTGTGTGTTTTGAAAGCTCATCCATTTTTCCCCAGCTACAAGCATTGCTCCAGTGAAAGAGATGATTTTGCAGGATCAGTCTTGCTTCGCTAATGTGTTTTGGTTTTTTTCTTCATAGAACCCAAAGGACCTGGTGGAGGTGGTGGTGGTTTTGGAGGAGGCAGCGGAGGTTTTGGAGGAGGCAGCAGTGGGGGTTTTGGTGG
>NW_008690567.1:0-1137 GCF_000695815.1 Acanthisitta chloris | reverse complement strand
AATGCCAAAGCTCAGATCTGCTGCGAGTCGTGATGCCGGTAAGAAAGATCTTGCAGTGCCAGTGTGAAAACATAAATGACATTGCTTAAAACCTTCATAGCACTGCAATAAACTACCTGCTGGGATTGTAAAAGCCTTCAAGTATCTTAGGCTTTTAGGAAATGTAATTTTCAATTTGAATCTTGTTTTATTCTTACTATTAGTTTTTATGAGGGTGAAGTGAGACTCTCTTTTCACCCATTCTCCTAATTATTGATAAGAACTAAAGATCATGTCAGTGTGCAATTGCTACCTGCAAAGTACAGTCAGACAGACTAGGTCCTGCCATAGTTGTTGGTGTGCAGGACCAGAGGGGAGCGTAGGACAATCCAGGCTAATTCTTTCTGGTGCACCAGGAAAAAGGATCTACTTTCCAAATGGAAAGTACATCTGCATCAGCTCCACAACAGCATGATTTGCTGCTTGGGGAGTGCATGAGGTGTCCCAGCTGGCCGGTACACACACTGCAGCTGAGGCTTGTCTGGGGCAGGCACTTTGCTTCTGGCTGACAAAACAGCTGCCTGAATCCTTATGCCCCTTGAAATGAAGGACATCTGGAGCCAGTGAGTTTTGGAAGTTTAAGGACATAGGATTTCACACTTGTTGAAGGACTGTACAATGGGGGCTCTAGTGTGTTACAAACATTATGTATTTTATAACCTAATGTAATTTTTCAGCACATGTGTACAAAACTGTCTCTCAGAGCTGGTATTTTCTACTGTGTCACGGTCTATTTTGGGAACTTGTACTAACACAAAAGTTCTTGGCATCACAGGACAGTACATCTTCAATTGCAGGCCGGCTGCCTTCTTCCTGGTGTGCACACGTCTGTCCTTAGATAACAGCTACTAGAAAGGGCTGAAATGAGCCTTTTGCCAGACTACTGTTAAATATCATTTAAGAGCTAGGATTACTTTGCTGTCAGATTGATGGTATGCAATACTTCACCATTTCTTCCCTCCATGTATTACCGTGTGCTGCATCACTTATGTTACCTCGCGGCCACTTCAGCCGACCCTCATAAGCAGTACCGGGATGTAACCTACTGCTCCGGAGCGGTTCCCCAACGCGACCGGGGCTGCTGGCAACCCGTCCCGG
>NW_008690566.1:0-15611 GCF_000695815.1 Acanthisitta chloris | reverse complement strand
CCCGCCTCGCGGTACGGGGTGCCGGGGGTCACCGCCGTCTCTTCCCTCGCGCAGGTGTTCAACGAGATTTACCCGGTGTGGACTTACTCCTACCTGGTGCTGCTGTTTCCGGTGTTTCTGGCCACGGATTACCTGCGGTACAAGCCCGTGGTCCTGCTGCAGGGCCTGAGCCTCATCGTCACCTGGTTCATGCTGCTGTATGCCCAAGGACTGCGGGCTGTGCAGTTCCTCGAGTTCTTCTACGGGATGGGGACTGCCACCGACATCGCCTATTACTCCTACATCTACAGCGTCGTCGATATCAATCTGTACCAGAAGGTCACCAGCTACTGCCGGAGTGCCACCCTGGTGGGCTACACGGTGGGCTCGGTGTCCGGGCAGGTCCTCGTGTCGGTGGCGGGATGGTCCCTCTACAACTTGAATGTCATCTCCTTAACCAGCATATCCATTGCCTTTGGCATGGCCTGGTTCCTGCCCATGCCACAAAAAAGCCTGTTCTTTCACCACATCTCGAGTCAGCAGCTCAGCTGTGAAATGAAGGTCATAGACTGTAAAAATGGATCGGCCGTGCAAGATCATCCCGATGTGCAGAGGGCACCTGGCTGGGAGGATGAGACAAAAATTCCCTTAAATGGGGAAGGTCATTCAGCAGAGAAAGAGGTGAGTCGTGCCCTGTGTTTACATAAACAGAAGATGTCATACAGATGTGCTTGTCGCACACGCAAATGTGCATACATGTACACAGCAGTGGAGATGTAGTATCTAACAGCAAAAAAGTATCCCTTTGCTTATCCCACTTCCTTATTTATGACACAGGAAAATTCGTTACTGCCATCCTTTTGCTCTTTGAGCATGGTAGGCTGCTCCTTAGTTTTTCAGAAAACGCTCTCCATGTCTCACAAGGTTGTAATTAAAATGCTCTGGGCATCAAATTGCCGTTCAGTGTTACAAAGCAAGAAGGGAAATCTTTCGAGCACTAAAAATTGATTATATGTCTGAATTCTGTGTGTGCTTCTGGATGCACCCAGTGACTTGCAGAAAAGAGGCAATTCTTCCTGCACTTGCACAACGGTTGAAGGCATAAATACCAAAATGCAAGTTGTGCGGTAATAAGCTGTGTCATATTGCGTTTTATCTTATGAACCTGGAGGGAAACTGCAGTAGTTCTTGAGAGCACTTGGAAGCAGACATTGATTAGTCATAGATGGACAGAATACAGATAAATTGCAGGAAACACCTCTGCAGAGTAGCAGCTTAATGCAGCCCATGAGAGCACTAAGGTAATGCCCTGACTTGTGGCTTTTGTGGGCTGCATAACCTCTAGTAAAGTCCCTTGTATGGAAACAAGGGTGCAGGCACCCTTGTTTGGTGGTGGGATATGTTGGGTGCCACAAGGTGATGAGGGAGCAGCCTCCAGTTTTGAGGCCAAATGTCTGTATGTGTGTGTGTGTGTGTAGTTACCTGCTGGGCAGGTCTCTGCCACACTGCTCCAGGCAACACACGTGTGGAGAACCTGTAGGGAGATTATGGGCAGGGAGATCCGAGGCTCTCGGGAGAGGTCAGCCTTGCTTGCTCTGAGAACAAGCCAGAAGGTAAGTGTGGCTGTTGGATTAGTCAGCAATGGGTATTTTGCTTAGCAAGTAAGCCACAGTTAGCTGTTTTGGGGGAGGCAGCATCCAGGGCTGCTTTCAGCTTCTTCCAGCTACAGCTGGGAATTAAAGGCATTAACATTCCAGGGACTTAATCCTGCCCCATCCAGCACGATCTCATGTGAGCAAAAGTATTTTTACCCATGTTATGCTTGTATGCTGAAGGGTATTTGTTAAGACAAATTCTGTGCCAATAATGACTAACATATCACTTACCCATCCCTTTTGTTTATCTTACTCTCATCCTGTGAGAGCACATGTGGTTCAAAACTAATGATGAAAAGTTTAAAAAAAGGAGCAAGTGTACCTGTGTGACTCCCCAGAGTTCAGTTATTCCAGGTGCTAAAAGCTGAGAAGCACTGGTGTGTGATGGTAGTCCTTCCTGAGGTAACAGCAACCTCATTTCACAAACATGAATGGCTGCACGTGAACTGCACTGAAGAAGCACTGCCAGGTGGTGGAAGGGCAGATGGGCCTTCCTGGCTTATGAGGTACATGTTTGGGCTGAATGTGCCAAATCAGTTTTTGCAGTGTATGTGACAGTTCCCTTCCCTTGTTTTCCTGTGCCTAAACTTGAGCTTCATGTGAAACCTTCAGCGTGGGATTTATGTTGCTAAAGTCGCATTGCCACAAGCTCTGGCCTCTTCCCAAGTTGTTCTGTTGGGTTTGAAGGAATGGCATCCACACACAGAGGAAGAGTTTTGCCATTGGCAAAGCACCAATGGGACTGTGTTGTGTTTAATAAAGATGCTTAGAAATCGGTGACACTTTAAGAGGTGGAAGAAAGGGCGTTCAGGACAGAGTTCAGGCTGTGGTCTTTGGTGGGTTTAGTAGAAACACTTTAAAATGAGTTTTATTGCTCATGGAGAGCAGCCTTTCCCAGGCACACCACTGCATGATTCCCCCAGGGAAAGGGCATAACGCCAAGAGCCTAAAGTTGCTGCTGCTGTCTGGAAACCACTCTGAAACTGGACGTGTGACAGCACAATGTGCAATAGCTCAGTCCTGTGACAGTGCTGTGTGTTTCCCTGCAGGGAATCCAAGTTCACAGGGGCCAGAGATGCTGGGTAGGCCTTGGGGCTCTGCCCAGGCTCTCATGAAGTAACTGTTCCTCTGACTTACACAAGAAGGGTCTTGCCTGTCTACACAGATTCTGGACATGTGTGCATGCAGCAGACATAATCAAGAACTCTGTCTGCAAAGTGAAGACACGCTCATTTCCTCTGCTGCTGTTGACATAAAGTGGTAAAGAACAGGACTGTAACAGCCTGTGTATAAGAAGCAATTTTCAATTGTTGTCATCCCCTGTTGCTAGAATTGATGTATTTTCAATTACTATTTTTGAGGATCTGCCCCTTTTTGTGCTCTTTCTAGAAAGACTTGGAGTGGAAAGCTTCATTTTTTTATCTCATGCCATTTATCAGGGCACTTGTATATATACAGGAGCTGCATTTTTGTGCTAGCAGTGTCTGGTGGAACTAGCTTCTGTTTCTCTGCAGATCCTCAGGTGATACCTTTCACCTTCTTGAAGCCTTGGCAAGCTTTAACAGGTGTAGAGTGTGTTGTAATGAGGTTGCTTCTTTGAGTATTTATAAGCCCTGAATGCCAGTACTAAAGAAAGTCAACTCCTCTGGTTCCTTTCGTGTTCTCTGTGATACCAAATTTGGTTGAATTTGGCTCAGGACTTAAAAGTGTCAGTGATGCTGTCTGCCTTTGTGATTTAAATGTCTGGCTTCTGATCCCATCGGTATTCTGTCCTGTTCTCCTGTGTCTCTCTGCAGTACCCTTCAGTTGCTCACATAATATCTAGCATATCCCGCTGCCTGCTTGGGAGAGCCAGGGCTGGAGGGGTGCTTGGGACTGAACCCTTCCTCTGCGTGTAAGGGGACAGCCCTGGTTAGGGCAGAAACCAGGTGCTGAGACTGTGGGATGGGGAAGGTTTTTATTCATTACTCTGTGGAAGTTTGTGTCCAAGTATGGTCTGGTCTTGTCACTCACCAGTGATCACACCACTTGAAATGGCAATTCTGTGGAGCAGTGTGAAGTATTTCTAAACAAAGACTAACATTTCTCTCGCCTTCCTTTTCCAGTCTATGCAGGAGCAGAAAATAGACATCGTAAAGGTGCTCAAAGATCTCTGGCAGGACTTCCTGCAGTGCTACTCCTCCCGGACCATGCTCTGCTGGTCTGTGTGGTGGGCACTGTCCACCTGTGGCTACTTTCAGGTCATCAACTATGCTCAAGGCCTGTGGGAGATGGTGCTGCCTTCTCATAGCACTGAGATCTACAACGGTGCTGTGGAGGCAGCCTCAACGCTGCTAGGTAAGCTTCTGGCATAGTTCCTGCTCTGCTCTGGGCAGTATCTTGTTTCCCTCCCTTGTTTACCAGAGCACGGTTTGGAAGTGTCTTGTGTTCCCCCAAGCATGCAGGAGAGGTAAACCCTGGCATTTGGGGTGAGTCTTCCCCAATGTGATCAGCGTTGAGTTAGTTGCTGCACACAGCCCTGATTCTTGTAATCCAGTACGTAGGTGTTCCAAGGAGCCTCCCAAGTCAATCTCTCTGAAATATCTGGCAGAAGGTTTCAGGCATGTGGCTGACTCTGTGTTCTTGGCTGTCGCTATGGCAGTGGGGTTATGCTTGTTTTAACCTCTCAGGGTGTCGTGGTTTAACCCCAGCAGTAGCCAAGAACCACGCAGCCTCTCACTCACTCCCCCGCCAACAGGATGGGGGAGCGAATCAGAAGGGTAAAAGCTACAAAAACTCGTGGGTTGAGATAAAGACAGTTTAATAGAGAAAGCAAAAGCTGCACACACAAGCAAAGCAAAACAAGGAATTAATTCACTGCTTCCCATGGGCAGGAGGTGTTCAGCCATCTCCAGGAGAGCAGGGCCCATCATGCGTAACGGTTCCTTGGGAAGACAAGCCCCATCACTCCAGATGTCCCCCCTTCCTCCTTCTTCCTCCCGCTTTATATACTGAGCATGATGTCATATGGTGTGGAATATCCCTTTGGTCAGTTTGGGTCACCTGTCCCAGCTGTGTCTCCTCCCAATCTCCCATGCACCCCCAACTTCCTTGCCAGCGTGGCAGTACAGAAAGCAGCAAAGGCCTTGGCTCTGTGTGAGCTCTGCTCAGCAATAACAAAAACATCTCTGCATTATCAACTCTGTGCCCTGCACAAAACCCAAACATAGCCTCATACTAGCCTCTGTGAAGAAAGTTAACTCTACTTCAGCTCAAACCAGCACACAGGGTCAGACTCCGGGTGCTGTGGTTTTCTTCTGGCAGCATAGGGAACATACAACACTGTGTGTACACACGCAGCATGCACTGAGCCACCTTTAGTCACTTTGGCACTGTTAAGCAGAAAAGCTTTAAGATGAAAGAAGGTGGTTGACTTGAAAGGGACGGGTAGGTCAGTCAACACACATGTTTGTTTATTGAGTTGTTCAATACTGTTTCATTACCAAAACTAGGACAATACCTTTTTAATATAGCTAACATAACCTCACAGAGGCTTTCTGGATGTTGCTGCAGTATGTTTCTTTTCTTTGATGGAGTCATCTTTCCATCATCTGCTGTGGACATCACTTACTTGAGGGCAAAAGAAACAAAGGTACACAAACAAGGGAGGTTTAGTACTTTCCTGGGTGTGCTCAGCCCACTCTTGTAGTTCAGTAGGAGCTATGGCTGGTTTGTAGTTCTAAAAGCTGGTCTACAACCCATTGTTAGCTGTGTTTGAAACTGTTGGCCACTTGATTTTGAAGGCTTTGGCTATTCAATAGTCCTTGGTGTGCTAAACCTGCACTTAAATAGTGTGCAGTCATACACTGTTCCTCCTCTCTAGCATGGTGCTGCAGCTCTGATTTCTTGTTTGAATTGGCTTCCTCTACCATCTTGCCTTGGTGCCAGGAAGGAGAAGAATCAGTATCAAGGGAAAGGAGACCCATAATGTGGCCAAATGTCAGCAGATGTAAAGAGAAAAAAAAAGAGAAAAAAAATAAGGAGAAGTATTCTTCGAACCTTATTGTGAACATCTTTGATAACAAAGTTCTTTTTTTTTAAAGGCCTGTGAACAATGGATCTATTGGAAGAAAAGGTGGTTGGCATTACACTCTTGTAAAACTGAAGTTTTTAGTTTCCTATTTTTATTTTTTTCCCTCTAGTATCATTTTTATAAATGGTTGCATCGTTTTGGGTAATGTTTTCTGAAAGCACATTAGCCTCCATCCCTGAACTCGCAGGAGACAGAACCAAAAAATCCTCTGGTTGACACAGGTTAATTACTCAAAACAAGTAAAATTTAATGAAGTCATAATCACAAACTAAAAGCTTGAAGTGTATAACAGGACTGGAAGGGACCTGTTAAGGATGAACATGCAGTGACCTGACTCAAGGCACTAGTGCAAATGCTCTAACTTCTGATTTCCAGTCTGAATTTATTAATGAGCAGTTTATCTCTGATGTCATGCCAAGGTTGCATTTTAGCACAAAATCTTTGCCCTGGGCCACAAAAGCCAAGTTTTTCTAGTTGTTCTTTGGTAAGGTTAAGCTCTTTGTTCTGTTCATCATCTCGTTAGCCCCCCTTTGCAAAAGACCTGGTCTGAGTTACATTCTCTTTGAAGGTGGATGACTGGAGCTGCACTTGGCTTTATTCAGTGAGACCTCAGATTCGTACAACATACTGTTCACTCCTCTCCCTTTACCAGAAATACCTCTCCTGGTGCATCCCAGATCTGATTTGCCATTTACATGGCTCTTAGTCATGCTGTGTTCAGTTATGAGCAATGTTTGGCAACCTTTGTGTCAGATGTTGTTGCCATCCCTGTCTATGCTGCCCTGCAGAAGGGTTTAAGTTGAGCATAGTGACTCATGTAGCTGTTGACTTCCTGTCCTGGGCAAGAGAAATAGTATTCCTTCTAGGGAGGTCAGCTGACTGTTAAGATGCATCTCTGCACCTTCTTGGGAATGTGGCAGTCCTTTATCAGGTTGGGTTGTGAAACCACTGGATCAGCTGTAGGTGTCTCATTGCAGGACACAGATTGAATATCTTAATTAGGTGTCAAGATGATACAACCTTGAGACATAGGGAGAGTACAACTTCATGAGTTCCCAGTGAGTCATGTCTGTTCCCAAATTTCAGAATTGCTGAGACAGTAGGAATAAGGCCCTAGGACTGAGCTTCTTCTTGCATCTCAGGGTGTTGCTACTGGGGGAGATGGACTCTCAAAGAACAGAATGTCAGTCATGTAGTGTCACAGCAGGTACTGGAAGGAAGAGCTTAGTGGGGAGAAATAAATTCCTTTCCCTTGGCATAACTACCTTCTTCACTAGTCTGAAAGATTGATGTGAGGTCTGACAGGGTCGCAGGCTTGTGCATACTGATGGTACATAAGGAGTCTTGATGTGCTTGAAGGTTTTCTAAGATAGCAAGCCAGCTAAGGGCTGCAAAGAGCTTACGTGCTGTGCTGTAAGACTTCTGTACAGTGGTATAATGCTGAATACATTCCTGTTTTTCAGAGATGCCCAGTAAACCTCCCTTTGTCAGCATGCTGTTTGTCTAGTTTGCTGTGTACAGCAGCGCTGTTATGCTGTTGGTTGCTATTTGACTTGTTTGCAGAAGGAGGCTGACTTGAAATGGGAATTTTCTATTCATGTAATATGTATTTAGGCTTCTCCAGTGGCTGTAACTGTGGTAGTGCATGAAACATACCTTGTTTGCCCATTGAAGTGCATGAAATATCACACACTTTCCATCTTGTGACCTGTCTTCTCTCCCCATTCCCCACTTTGCAAAATCCAGCCAGAGTTACAAACTGTTCTGGTTGTAAAGGATTGTTCTTGCACAGTCAATAGTGCATGATTGTACCGTCTGATTAGGCTGCATCCTAGGAGACAGAGATTTGGACTCTTCTTCTTACCTACTCTTGCAGCCTAATGTGAAGATGGCAGTAGACGTGGATTTTTCTGCCTCCTGAGAGAGAGCCGTAACAACTGTGTGTCAAAGTCGGTAGTGTCTTACTCCTCTAAAGCACTACAAATTAATTAGCTGAGTGTTTTTGAGAACCAGGGTTTGCATTTCTCAACAGAAATTGCCCACCTGGCAAAACTGCTGCAGTCAAGTGCAGAGGACTGAGTGGCCGTGGTCTGAGCCCTGGGGCTGTTGTGCCTCTGGAGCCAGCGAGTAGACTTCAGAGGCAGTCAGTGTTGACCTATGTGTGGTTTTTTTATCCCTGTTTCTGTAAAAGTGAATGGGAGTTTCAAATAGGGGTCCAGGTGAGGGAGGGATCAGGAAGGGGAGCCACTAAGGTGTACACATTCACGTCCTCCACTTCAGTCGTGTTTGGCTATTAGGGGCTGTACAGCTCCTATTACACAGTCTCCAACTTACTCCAATTCCTACTACTAATGGTTATGCTTTCCTTCCCCTCACAGGAGCTGTTGCAGTTGTTGTTGTGGGTCACGTAAAAACATCCTGGGCAATATGGGGTGAAGTGGCACTTGCCCTGTTCTCCTTTCTTATTGCTGCTGCTGTATATGTCATGGACACTGTTCATAACATCTGGGTGTGCTATGCATCCTATGTTGTCTTCAGAATTATCTACATGATGCTAATCACTATAGCAACGTGAGTATCTTTTTTATATAAACTACTCTCGAGGTTGCAGCTGGTGTGAAAGCAGTGTATTTTCTGTGTGACCAGAGTTTGTTGCAAGGATTTGTGTTGTGATTCTGGCTGGAAACTGAGGCATGGAGAGATATTTGGCTGTCAGTCTGCCCAAACTTAAAAGTCATATGACACCAAAGTGAGTACTTTGAAATATTAGATAGTGCTGTTTGCCAGGGCGATGTTTTTCACACACATGGCTGGAGAGAAGTGTTAACAGATGAGGAGAGTACAATGTTTTGCCTGTGTTGAAGCATCAACTTTCCCTAATGTGTAGTGAGGAAAACTACTTCAATGTTATTTGTCTCTCTGGGGAGGAAAGCATAACTGTTGTGTGGAGATTATGTGCCCTACATGTGCATCATAACTACAAGACAGCTCAGCAAGAGGGGTGATGCTGAAACTGGCAACTGCAAAAGGAGTTCTGTTTAGAAGGATGCAGGAGGTTATGGACCACACTGCAGTGGACTTTGAGACTGCTAACAGTTCTCCGGGATCAGAGCACATTGTGTCTTCTCTGTGTGACAAGACCCTTTGTATCAGACAGGAGGGCTGCTTCATTAGCACTGAAACTGACAGAGTTCTCAAAGTGGTGTTTGGGGGGGTTTTTTTGTTCTTTTTTAAAAGCTTTGTGCGTGTGTGGTTCTCTTCTAGCTTCTAGTCTGTCGTGATCCTATTTAGAAAAGAACACTATCAGTGCAAGGTAATTTAGCTGAGGAAAATACTGGACCAGTCTATCTAACTCCTCAGGTTGCATAGTCTTTTTGTCCAGAAATGTTCCTTCTATTCTTGCATTTCCTTGCTATTTCCATGTCCTTATGTTTCTGGTCATCCCATTCTTTGCAGGTTCCAGATCGCTACAAATCTCAGTGTGGAGCGGTACGCCCTGGTGTTTGGGGTCAATACTTTCATTGCCTTAGCACTTCAGACTCTGCTCACTTTGATTGTTGTGGATGCCAGTGGGCTTGGCTTGGACATCTTCACTCAGGTATGATAGATGCTCTTAACCTTTGTTGAAAGGAGGGAGGGAGAAAGGTGAAGCAAGCTGTCAAGTTTCTCATCTACATACATACCTGTTTCTGGATCAAGGGTTTGACAGAGAAATAGTCACTGATTCCTGATATTTTAGAAGAGGAAGGGAGCTCATGTATTAACTTCCTTATGAATTTGGTAACTGCTTGGTTTAACCATTTCTTTTTCTTTTCACTGCAGTTCATGATTTACGCCTCTTACTTTGCGGTCATCTCACTGGTGTTCTTGGTCAGTGGCATATGCAATATTGTGAGAGTTTACAGAAGACGAGAGCGGACACAGGGCAGATCTCCTGAAAGGCAGTAGTGCACAAAGACTCTTGGTGACTATATATGAAGATACAGATCTGTTTTTAATCTCTGCCTTTTCTTCCCAAGGCAGTCACCTTAACGGTATTTGATCCATATTTATACTATATTAGTAGCACATTTTAGAAGGTAAATGTATTAGCTCTTACGTAAGTAAGAACAAATATCTTCTTTCTAAAATGCCTTTTGTTCTTCTGTTGCATATATGGGATGTGCAGCAAGGAACAGT
The DNA here is from genome assembly GCF_000695815.1 of Acanthisitta chloris. NCBI lineage: Eukaryota > Metazoa > Chordata > Aves > Passeriformes > Acanthisittidae > Acanthisitta > Acanthisitta chloris. The sequence continues at coordinate 5,726 of NW_008690566.1, read as the reverse complement.
AAGTTTTCTCAAAGAATGAGAACCTTGGGAGGGTTTAGTCAAAGGCTGTCTGTCTGCAGGCAGCTCTGTGATTGTCTAGTCAGCTGCTGCTCTGTCACTGAGGTGCTGCTGCAGGGCAGAAGTGAGGGCACACTAATAGATCTCTCTGTGGAGAGCCCCAGGCCTGGGACAGGAGGTGGCCTTAGGGTTGTGCTCTGCAGTGTGGCTCTCGCTGTGACTGCCCTATGATGCTGGATGCTCCTTTCTGAGGACTAGTACACTTATATTTCTGCATATGCACATGCTTCCTTGAAGAGTTTGTACAGTTGCTCCTGTTCCCATCTGTCACCCTTGCTGCTAGAGTTGTACCTTAGCTGATCATGGTGCTTCCCCAAAAACCTTGCTGTGTCCTGGGGCAATTTGTGACACTGGTGGATTGACTACCAGCAGCACTACTTGTGCCACGAAGGCCAGTACCCAAAGGACTGTAAAGCTGCAGGGGAAGTTAGAGGGAGTTTAAGTAGACAAAACGCTAATCCAAGAGACCCTTGGACAACTTTGCCTTTGTCCTTTAGGGCTGCAGGTTCCTGTGATTACAGTAGTCACTGCTTCACAACCCCGGGGGCTGGACTGTTTCAGTGGGATGGTGGATGTGAGTATAGCACTGAGAAGTGCCTTGCAGGATTTGAAGCTATTCTTTGTGTCCTTGGAGAATTGTGTTATTCTGGTGACTAAACAGACACCTTCAGTTATGGTAGTTATTGTAATGACTGCCTGAGGCTTTGAAAAATGCTGATTTCTGTTCTGTCAGGTTTTTTTCCGCCTTATTTTAAAATGCCTTTATGCTTCTGGTGGATCGTTGTCCACTAGTTCTACCTCTTCTTTCCACATAAGCAGAACAATGAATGTTTGGAGTAGGCAGTTCTTTTGTCCAGATTAAGCAATTTGGGACTTGCCTCATATCTGTTTTTTTAAAAAATAATTTATTTTTTTCCAAATTGCTTCAACACTGGGAAGGAGTTGCACAGAATTGTCCTGGAATTGGGCACATGGATACTCAGGCACCATGACCAGCACAGCAACAGATATCTGTAGTATACTCTGCAAATGGCCTATGGACTGTCCCTGTTGCTGTGCAGGTTGTGGGGAGTTTTAAGTGTACAGGAGAGCTGGCAAGGGAGGAGATGCAATGCAGTGTGCTTCCCTTCATGCCTTCTCTCTCTATGTGTCAGTTAGAGCTTCTTTCTTCTTTCTGCTCAAGAAGTGGCTTTGATTCATCACTTGCTTTTAGTGCCATGGAGACTTCACAGCATAGGGGTTGGGAAGCTGTTTTCCCCCTGGCTGGGACATTTCTCGTCACTTTCTGTGAGCCTCAGCCTTCGCTACACAAGGTGAATGATGAATGTGTTTGGAATGTGCAACTGGGGTCTGGGAAGCCCTTCCAGGTTGGCTGCTCAGGGGAACCCACTCCCCAAAGCCTCTCTGTGTTTGCAGGCTGCCTCCTAAAACAGGCCCCTAAAGAGGAGCTTAGCTGCACTGGCATTTACACATGTAAACTTACCTGCCTTATCCTGAAATGGAAACTTGAAGCCACCCATGTATATATTCCTTTCTCTACTGTTTTTGTTTTAAAAAAATAAATCTGAAGCCATGAAATGCTAGCTGATGAGCTGTCCTGGGACAGGGATAGTCTGTCTGTCCTTTGAGTTTCTTGGTCTGATGTCAATTGCAGCAAAGCAGGAGGAGTGGGTGTACAGCACAAGTGACCAAAAGGAGCAGCTTCATTTTGATCATGTTTTGCATACAGAGAACAAATCTTCAATGGGGAACAGCCCAGTTATTTTAAAAGCAAGTCAAAAATTAACCAACGAATGACAACAATAACAATGATTTTTCTACCAAAGTAATGAAACTGGCAACTGCAATAGAGAGGCATGCTACGCTCTGTACTTCTTCACAGGCCTGCTAATGTATGGAAGCCACACCTGGATGTTGTTCAGGTTCCTAGCTGTGCTGTTGCTGTGGTGATGAGGTGACTATGGAGCCTGACTGGAGCTGTATGCAGGTTTAATGATGCCTATGAAATTCTGTAACCTTGTTGACATTGTTGGTTTCTAACTGAACAGCTATTTTTGTTAAATAAAAGTACTCTGAGACACTGTGTGTGGCCAGTGGTTTTTTTTTTCTATTTTGACATTTTGCTCATCCACAGCACTGCTGCTGCAGGTTGTTCTGAACATCTTTGTAACAAAGAGGAAAACAATATATGACAAAACATGCAAAAAGAAGCAAGTCTTCAAGAAGCTGATTGTTGCTGGCTGGCTTGTGTAGGGTTGTAGAACACTGTGGAAGTGTCATGTACTGAGGATTCTTAATTGCTGAGCAGCTCAGAAACACCACTCCAGTTCCAGTGCAGACTGGTCTGCTGAGAGGAGATCATCACTCACTGATGCAGGGTAACCCTGGTCGGGATGCATCAATCTCACCGAAAGTGACAGTAGGGGAAAGCAGGTGTAGGTTTGCCAGGTTAGAGGACCTTTCTATTTACATTGACCTAATTACAACACTGAGGCCTTAGGAAGAAATGCTGGAAGCTCCCTATCCTGGCATACTCACACTTGACTGCTTTGGAAAGCTCTCCCTGTCTTGTGCTCCTAGAAGAGACAGCTTGTACCTACCTCCTAGTACAGCTGGGCTGGAGGGAAAAGTGATCTCTGAGTATCTGCTGCCAGTTTGATGTAGATTGGTGTGGGTAGTAGCCCAACAAGCCCTCTGCACCACAACAAAAACAGGAGAAATGAGGTGTTCTGGGAAGGAAAGGGGGAGGGGAGGCTTTCTTGCATGTGTTTCCTTGAGAGATTTATTGCTGAGGCAGGAAGGATAGGACTATTGGCATGTCAGGCGTGCTCTGAATTTCATCCATCTGCCTTCCCTAGGTGAATGCAGGAGTTGGTTGTGCAGGGATGCTTCTTGACAGCGTGGAGGGTTAAAAATCTCTGCTTGCATGTATCAGGAAAGTAGCTAGTAGCTCAGACAGGTGTATAGCATTACCCTATAAGGTGGATTCAAGTGTTGCACATCTACTGCTCGTGCAGGGTGCTGTGACAAGGACCCTGAAGCTGCTCTGACTGGGAGTGAAGCAAGTCCACGTGAACTGTGGCAATCCTGGCTCCTCCCATTGCATCCTGCCACATCGTGTACAGCTGAGAGAGCTGAAAAGGGACACACAGCTGCTGTCAAGGAGCTGAATTTCTGCACTGGGGATACAGCACGCAGTGTGGTTTGATGGAGCTGAGGTAAATGCTACACACGGCTGTCTGCCTGGGATGCTGCGGCTGTTTCTTTGTTCCAGTTGATGCTGAGGGCTGCTGGAGGTGAGTATTACCATCGAATCTGTGTGTTCTGTGCCAGGCTTGCTGTGATGCTGGTAAGATATGTATAGTTTCTGGGCTAAAGCTAAATATGTGGTATAGTTCTTGGGATCATTGTTCCTGCAAGAGACTACGTGCTGGGCTTGTTCTGTCCAAAAAGCAAGGGATGGTAAAAACTGCCAGAGGCTGCTGTTTCAGGAGCAGCACTCACTGCTGTCCCCCTGAGCTAGTGTGACAGCCCCCCAGGGCATGGGAGGGTTAGACTCAACCCTGCTATGGCTGTGTGTATGTGGCACAGGCGGCTGCTCTGGCAGTGCTCTCACGGAAAGGGAAGGGCTCTGAATGGAGATGGTTGTGTTTTCTTCTCTATTGGTGTGATTGTAGCCAAGGCAAGAAAAGAGAGACTTCAGCTATGGAAGGGGCAGGAGACTGGGAGCTCTGGCTCTGTTCCCAGTGGCTCTTAACCGTGTTAGTGTTTCCTACTATGCAACATACAAATGATGTTCTGGTGCTTGTTTAACATAGCTCTGGAGGTGTTGATGCAGCCTTTTTCTGTGAAGCACACTTGCTCTGTGTGAAAGTGTTCCCTGAACACAGTTTGTGATGCATTAGTGGCATGGAAAAAAGCAGCCAACATGTCAGGGCCTGTCCTTGGAGCCCTGCACTGCTTAGCTGTTGTTCTCCTTGCATTTTTTCACAACCATGTTCTGTAGCTTCCTCACATCTGGGAACATCTAAAACCCTCCATTTAATGACATGTGGGTTAATGGATGCATGCATGAATTTAGATTGACCTCATATCATTAAGTTATCATTATCAAGCATCACAGCTTGATATTTCAACAATGGAGTCTAATCCTTGTTTTAATCATGCTGATTTGTAATTGCTCAAATATAGCATCTCTTGTGAACGAAAGGAGTAGCACTGGCTTTTAAGCTGAAGGATAGTCTTATGAAAAAAGCAATGCTGAAAGCTTTGGTATTGTGCACAGTTCTCTGTATCTTAGTCTGCTAGGAACTTGTCAAAGACACATGTCTATGAAATGTGGAAAATCAGAAATTTGGCATATTGTCTTCAAGGGCAGGATAACTGCATGCCCTGGGTGAGGTCAGTGGTTGAAGTTTTTCCAGGTACAGCAGGGGCCATTGCCAAGCAGGTACCTGAGTGTCATCTTCACTAAATACCAGGGAGCCCTTCCAACCTTCTGGAAACAATGTCAAAAACCATTTCTCTTTCTCACTGTATTGTGTAGGATGAGCAGAAGCCCTGAGGTCATGGAGTCTAGCCTCCCTCTGTGGCATGTGGCCTATGATGACAGATGTCTTCAGAGACCTCCTGAACCCCACCTTGAAGGGCTTTAGCCTTTCTGCCCAGCATGACTTTGAGTGAAAGGGTAACTCTACTTGAGTTACTCTGAGTTATCAAAGCCCTGGCTAAATTTATTAATGGCTGCTTTCAGCACATATTTTCTTTCATTAGCATTAACCCTTTAGTGCAGGGGGGATGCTACCGTCTATGGTGTGTGGCCTTGTACTCTGTCATCCTTCACTTTGCTGGGCCAGTGTGTTCAAAACTGGGAGATGGTGTGACAGGCACCATGTCAGTGCTGCCAGTGAGAATCCTCCCTCCTCAATCCCTCCGTGCCTCCACCCTGGGGAGCCACACCACCACAGCCCAGGCTCATGTACTAGCAGGAGGGTCATCCCCCAAAATATTGTGCTGGGAAGCATTTTGTGATACTGCATAAGCCTCGGCCACCCTGGAGGGGTGGTTTGCTTCCCCTTGCAGTGATCTCTGTGGTGAGCCTGGTGGTCACACAACAGCTTGTTGGGGACCTGCTAATCACATGGGCATGGCATCCACTACCATTTGGGGCTGTTTGGTCTCCTGTAAAGGAGGATGTAATTTTGGGGCTGTGGGATGTGATATGCCACTTCCCAGCTCCTCTGAGGAGCCTGACCCTCTGCCAGCTCCCCCAGCCTGGCAGGTAACTCAGTGTGCTGTTTGGTTGGGGGTTTCTTTGTTGCATTTTTTTTTCAGAAGGGAATTAAATTAGAGTGTTTCCCTGGTGTTTTGTTTTTTTTTTTTTTTATTTCAGAAAGGAATTAAATTAGGGTGTTTCCCTGGTTTTCTTTTATTTTTTTTCCCACCAATTTCCAAGTTCTAGGAGTGATGTCCACTGAGGAGCCTGACCCTCTGCCAGCTCCCCCAGCCTGGCAGGTAACTCAGTGTGCTGTTTGGTTGGGGTTTTTTTTGTTGCATTTTTTATTTCAGAAAGGAATTAAATTAGGGTGTTTCCCTGGTTTTCTTTTATTTTTTTTCCCACCAATTTCCAAGTTCTAGGAGTGATGTCCACTGAGGAGCCTGACCCTCTG
>NW_008690565.1:0-14532 GCF_000695815.1 Acanthisitta chloris | reverse complement strand
CAGAAAAAAGACCTTTCAAAACCTTTCTTCAGAAAATTCTGACCACCTCTTTTCATTAGGAAAGGCTCTTGGTTTTCTTCACTTTTCAATATGGGTTTACTTTATATCCCATAGATTTCTTAGAATCTCTACAAGGTACTATGATCATCTGCTGTAACAAAACAGGGGTATAAGAAAACTTCCTCTCTGATGTGGTGGCTACAAGACATCTGAATATACTGATTCCCAACTAAGAGTCTGAGAAAAGAATGAAAAGAAGCACTGCCTTCATGTTTAGTGACTGCCTGTACATTGCCCAGGAATTGAGATTCTCATTGCATAAATGAATCCTTGGATATTTGAAGCACACACAATTAATTTAAAAGAGAAGAGCTGAATAATGTATGGACATAGACAACTGTTTTTCTCATCAGCAGTGGATTTATAGCCAGGGAATATCCCACATTCTCGTGAAGCATGTTCAGCTCTCAAGAGAATACAGTAGAGGGTATATCAGATTTAGAACTAATACTCTTTGCCAGATAAAATTCCATTACAGATCAATGTCCTATTCTGGACTGTTATACTAATGAAGGCAAATTGGCCAAATAAATGAAAACCAAAACATGTAAAGTATCTTATTTACATACACATTTATGTGTGTGTACTGCCACAGCAATATGATATGGTCAGAGCAATCACTGCACAATTCTTTGGCAGGTAAGTTCTAGAGCTGTGGGTTCTACTCAGTCCTACATTACTTCCAATTATATTGTTGGGTTTAAAAGCAAAGAAAGAGCAAATTGTTCCTAGTCATTGTTATGATGTTGGGATATCTGCTAGTAGAAATGACACTTAATCTTGCACAAATAAATGCAATATATTATCTGCTGCAATTTATATGGAAAAGGAAACCAACAGCTAGTTTGAAGATCAGTGGAATGCATGTACAGCCAATATACTCTCCAGAGTCAAAATATCCAGATCTTGGCATTTCTGAAGAATATTTTAACATAGGCAGCCTGAGAAGAATATAGAATCATAGAGTTTTAGGGGTTGGAATGGACCTTACAGATTATTTAGTCCCAACTCTTCCTGCCCTGGGCAAGGACACCTCCCACCAGAGCAGGTTGCTCAAGGCTCATCCAACCTGACTTTGAACACTGCCAGGGTTGGGGCAGCCACAGCCTCCCTGGGAAACCTGGGACAGTGTCTCACCACCCTCACAGGGAAAACTTCTTCCTAATATCTAACCTAAATTTCTCCTCCTTCAATTTGAATCCGGTAAATAAATGGTATGGATGAAATATTCTCCATACCAATAATGAAAAATATTTAGGGGTAGGAAAAATGTGCCAATAAAGTAAAATAAATGTTATCTTTTTTTCAACCTTGTGTCTTTCTTTAAGCTATTTCATTACCTCATGTGTATATCCATAAATCCACAAATTTTAGCATAAGCAGTTATGAAATATAATAATGAAGAAAGTATTCTCACTCACTGAGAATTTCTGCTTTCCCCTTTCATGAAGTTTTAAGCTGCATAAGGTTTCTTCCTGTATTATTTCCTACTTGAAGACCCACTCAGGAGCAAATAATCCAACTGGATAATTTTTAGAGAATTACGATGGAAGCTTGTACTTCTGTTAGTGATGTGGCCTCTGTAGATAAAGACACAAATCAATTTCCAAGGCTGTCAACACTTCTCTTGAGTGTTAAATTCATTTTTAGAGTACTGTTAAATTATGAAATAGTCATTTTAAAAGGAAATATGCCTCCTGTGTTCTAGATAATGATTGTAACTGTCTATTTCACAGAGACTACTGTGTGAAAATGTGACTATAAACAATTGATAGGGAGTAGAGTTCCAGGGGAGACCTTTATTTTTCATGAGTAATTAAGTAGTTTATCTAGTATTATTATCTGCAAAGTGAGGACACAAAGGCAGTACCAATGTCAAACTACAAATCTAATTTTGTGACACTTGTTTCTCCTTTTGTCATGAAAGGAATAATTTTTCAACTCTAGAGAAGCATGAAGGAGCAAGCCTGAAAGGAGGCTGTAGTCAGGTGGGGGGTGGTTTCTTCTCCCAGGCAACCAGCAGCAGGACAAGAGGGCACAGACTCAAGCTCTGCCAGGGGAGGGTTAGGTTGGATATTAGGAAGAGATTTTTTATGGAGAGAGTGCTCAGGCATTGGAATGTGCTGCCCAGGGAGGTGGTGGATTCCCCATCCCTGGAGGTTTTCAAGCTGAGACTGGATGTGGCACTTAGTGCCATGGTCTAGTAACCGCGGTAGGGTTGGACTTGATGATCTTGGAGGTCTTTTCCAACCTGGTGGATTCTATGATTCTATGATTCTTTGAAGGACGAGGGATTTAAATGAAGTGTAGTTCATAGATATGGAAGGCATGCAAAGAAGGGAGAGCTAGAACTCACCTGCTCAGAGAAGATTGTGGCCTTCTTCATACCTGGCACTCAGCAGAAATTATTTGGATCTAGTTTCGAACACTCATAACACAGAAGAGAATTACCTAAAGTCATTCAAAGCTTTCAGTGACTGCCAGGGCCATGAGGATATCCTTGCTCTCCTGAAGATTTGGTTACTGAAAGTCAGAGTGGCCAGATGTGAGGATGTACCTTGTGGTCCTGAGAAAGTCCTTTGCAATTCTGGTGTCCTCAACATAAGAAGGACATGGAACTGTTGGAGCAAGTCCAGAGGAGGCCACCAAGTTGCTAAGAGGACTGGAGCATCTCTCCTGTGAGGACACACTGAGGGAGTTGGGGCTGTTCAGCCTGGAGAAGAGAAGGTTGTGTGGAGACCTCAGAGCAACTTTTCAATCTCTGAAGGGGCTACAAGGAGCCAGAGAGGGACTCTGTGTTAGGAACTGCAGTGACAGGACAAGGGCTAATGGGTTCAAATTGAAGGAGGGGAATTTTGGGTTGGATGTTAGAAAAATCTTTTTTTACTCTAAGGGTGGTGAGGAATTGGAACAGGTTGCCCAGGGACGCTGTGGCTGCCCCAACCCTGGCAGTGTTCAAGGCCAGGCTGGATGAAGCCTTGAGCAACCTGATCTAGTGAGGAGGTGTCCCTGCCAAGGGCAGGGGTTGGGGCTGGATGATCTGTAAGGTCCATTCCAACCCTTAAATTATATGATCTATGATCCATGAAAGTAGCTCTGCAGGAACCTCTGACCTTCCTTTCCCTGGAGCTGCAGTACATGGAGGTCCTCACCCTGCCTTTTTCCATTCCCCATGAATGATCTCACTGGCACAGATCCTGACATAGATCTGCAGCCAAGTCATTATTATGTGAAGAATAAAAGAAGAATGTTTTGTCAGAAGAAAATATTTTTTCTGAAACAAAGGCTCAGTTTTAAAAGGGTCTTATAGAAAAGCAAGGAAGTGAATAGCATATGCTTTTAATCAAAGCCTAGGGATGGTTCAGAGTAGCAGTTTAGGTACTGAACTCATAACAGAACAGCTATCTGTCTTATTGCTTCAATGGCTCTTTTCTTAAACTCACTTTGGTGTTAATTAAGGATCAACATGGAATGGCATAATTTCTTATCTAGACCTTATGACAGAAGAAGGGAAAAGAAGATAAAACACTTGCATGATTTTCTAAATCTCTGGATAAGGTATAATAGAGAAAGAAAGGAATATCCAAGGATTTTTTCACAAAACAAACAAAATAAAATACAGGGAAATAATGTTCTTAATGTATCCCTAATTCCATACTTTTTAAATTTAATCTAAATTAATTTATAACATCTGATGGAGTTGCTGAAGCCCCCTTAGACAGAGCACTTACAGTTTGGAACACAAGTGGCCATGACACTGAATAGTACAGAAAAGAATGCAATTAACTTTTCTGGAGCATCAAGAAAGAAGCAAACAAATATTGCAGAATATTTGTCAGAAAAAAAAGCTATCAGAATTTCATTGCACATCCCAAAAATGCATCATGATGTCTCTCAGCATTTTGAATTCCTTAAGATTTTAGGCTTTTTGATACAGGTTTTTATTTAAGCCTCTGGAATTCTTCAGTGAACTCAGTTCTAGTTTAAAAATGCACTTTGGACAACTTTGATATTTCTTTTTTATTCTCCTAAATACAAATATGCAAATTCTTTAACACTTATTTTCCCATTATGTTACAAATGTTAATATACTATTGAAAACAGAGTGGAGAAATTCATGTGAGCTTCCAGCTGTATTTAGAACTTAGATAGCTTTCTTTTCCTGACTCTATTATGGCACATATCTATAAGAATACAGGGGGCAAGACTTCCTCATATTGGAGTTTTAAAATTCATTGTATTGAAATGCCATTTTATCAAATAGAGGTTTTTGAACGGAGGAAAATTACACTTTTTTTCCCCAGATATTTCTTCTATAGCAATGAAGGCACACAACTAATTGCTGACCTTTCTACATGTATGTCTATTCTGTGCCAAGTAGTTCATCAATATCACAGTTACATTTGAGGATTCCATTTGTACAATTAAATTCAATAATATTTTTTGCCCTTGGCTATTCTGGTATTGATTAACCAGATAGGCTAAGCTAAATTGAAAGGCTTTTTTACGGCACACATTTTTTTGCCCATTGACTATACAGAGAACCATAGAATTTAGGGGTTGGAATGGACCTTACAGATCATCTAGTCCCAACCCCTGCCCTGGGCAGGGACACCTCCTCACTAGATCAGGTTGCTCAAGGCTCATCCAACCTGGCCTTGAACACTGCCAGGGTTGGGGCAGCCACAGCCTCCCTGGGCAACCTGGGACAGTGTCTCATCACCCTCACAGGAAAAAACATTTTTCTAATATCCAACCCAAAATTCCCCTCCTTCAGTCTGAACACATTACCCCTTGTCCTGTCACTGCAGCTCCTAACACAGAGTCCCTCTCTGGCTCCTTGTAGGCCCTTCAGAGATTGAAAAGTTGCTCTGAGGTCTCCACACAACCTTCTCTTCTCCAGGCTGAACAGCCCCAACTCCCTCAGCCTGTCCTCATAGGGGAGATGCTCCAGTCCTCTTAGCAACTTGGTGGCCTCCTCTGGACTTGCTCCAACAGTTCCATGTCCTTCTTATGTTGAGGACAACAGAACTGTGTGCAGTATTCCAGGTGGGTCTCAGGAGAGCAAAGGGGAAGAATCACCTCTTTTGCCCTGCTGCCCACACTCCTTTGGATGCAGCCCAGGATTCAACTGGCACAGTGATAGACACCAGAAATGAAAGGGGAAAGAAATAAGTGCTGTAAACAAAGCAGTGCAGACACTGCTTACACATAGCTTGCTTATGTGGAAGTGCATGGAGAGGATGCTTAGGGAACGAGGCATAAGTATACCACAAAATGTAAAGAAAAATAGCGAGCTCTAATTGCATTCCTGTTCAGATTTAGAAGTGCCAGAGTATGACAGATAGATTTGCTAGGATAATTTGCTGAAAGCAATAGAAAGAAGACCCAAAAAATAGTTTGTTCTTTAAAAAAATTGAATAATTGAACAGTTTCACAGCCATAATGAAAGTGATTTATAAAGCTTCTAAGCTATTGTTATATAACAACCAAGAAGGTTAAAACCACGTAGCATGATTCATGTAATTGCTAATATTACAGCTGAGCAATTTAAGCTCAGAAATGCCACGTGAGAGGGAAAGGAAAAATAACCAGACATTATACATTGTTCTCCTCCTCATACACATACTCATTTCCTTTGCTGCAGTTCCTACACAGCTACTATTCGTACAAACTATACAGGGAGAACTTGCCCTTATTCATAAAAAAAGGATCATTTTGTGATTTACTTCACTATTCAATACCTTAGCCACACTGTGGTCATGATGGGTAATTTTACTGAAAGATGAGTTAGGGATTTTTGCATGGATTCAGGTTTCACTAGTGCGAGGGTCAGTTCCTTGGGATAGCAATGCAGGGAAATTAATCATCCCTCATACTGAATAGTGGCCTCATTCTCCTAGACAGCCTGAAGTTCTGTGGACTCTAGGACTTGAAGGCTAGAAGAAAGTCAAAAGACAATATTCAGCTGGCTTAACCCCAGTGCTTTATGCATGAATACGTTTCCCAAAAGGCAGCAAGACGAAAAACAAAGGGGAAAAGTCAACACAATGAGGGTTCTTATCATCCAAATTCAAGTGCTACAAACATACCAGTTTTTCTGTATGAAAGGGAGAAATTGAAGCCATACCACTCATTAATTAAATGTTGCTATTGTCATGAGGATCTAAGAACTGTCAGAGAGAACAGATTTGTAAAAAGTAGTAAAATTAATAATTTTGCCTCTTTGAAATAGTGATTTTTTTCTCCAAATTATCTTATTCATAGCATGATGCTTTGTCTTTCTATTTCATTCCCAAGCTTTTCTCAAGAACATTTATATGCATGTGTTAATGTATTTTCAAATGAAATCTGACATATGTGAATAATCAAGAAGACAAAGTGCCTCTGTCAGAAGAAGGTGCATATCTGCTTTGCTGTGCCAAAAAGTGCATGATCATGGAAATAATGGGCAGCAGCAAAAGTAGGTTCTGTGCCCTCTTAAACACAGTAATTACAGCCAATAGCCAGAACCTGTTCAAAGGAAATGTAGAAAAATTTCAACTTTTCCTCTTCTTACAGTTTCTGTAGTGTTATATTGTACATTTTCAGCTTGCCTCCCATAGCAAAATTTTTCAGTGTGATCAAAAGCCTGGATGATTGTACACCTACAATTTCCTCCTACTGGAAAACCCAGAAGATAATTTTAGCTGGTAACTAGTGCAGAAAGAACCTCCAATGTGTATTTACAGGTTCTATGACTCCCCAGCCCAAAATTAAAGAGCAAAGAGAAAAGGCTTTACAGCACTAGAATGTGTTCTTCTTTGTAATTAGTCTTCATAAATGTTATTAAAAATATTAAATACCTCTTACTTATGAAAAAAGTGTCAAAAATTAATTCGCTCTGAATGCATTTAATTGTAAATTGTAGAGTTAAGACTCTTTGGCAGAGAGAAAAATGTAGAAATGGAGTTGTCCATGACGAAGTCATAGCAATTGCTTGTGCAAGATCCTTATGAAAAATTAATTGGTAAGGGCACTAACAAAAAACAACTTATGTGACTAGAACATTCATGGCAAACCTCAAACATAACCACCATTAAATTATAATACACGAATTGCATTGCTCATTTCAGGTTGTTTCCTTCCTGCATGGATGAAAAACTTAATATATTTTGGGCTGAATAAAATGTTTGACTTGAAAAAAAACAACTTAGCTAGAAATATTTAGGCAAAGTGCCCAGAAAACACTAACTACTCAGCTCTTGATGTAAAGGCAAAGGATAAAGTAACAGCAATGATAGGTTAATGGTTGGACTCGATGATCTTAAAGGTCTTCTCCAACCTTGATGGTTCTATGATTCCAACATCTCAAAACTGGCAGACTGTTATAATGTAAGAAAACCAGAAAATATTAGATAGATTTTAATGATAATGTAGTTGCAAAAGGATTATGTATGCCAAATATAAATACATATTTCAGATCCATTGTTTGATACAGATATTAGACTTACACTTATCTCTATGTAACTTATAACCCTTCTAAGTTATCAAGTTAAACAGTCATGACATTGTAATATGCTTCATGATCATATCACAAGCCCTTAACAGAGAGGCACAGGATGATATCAGAGGCCCCACAGGTGCAAAACCAGATAGCTTTAGATGGTTTAGATCATAACAAAAGTAAATATTAAGGTGCATTGGGTCCAGCCCTCATAGTGTTGTGGTTTGTCTTGGCAGCTGGAAAGGTATTGATATCACCTCAGTGTTTTGGCTACAGCAGAGCAGTGCTGGTACTGCACCAGTGCTGTCCCTCCAACATTCCAGACCCTAAAGGCTGGGAGGATGGAGGAGGGAAAAATCTTGTAAGGGGACACAACCAGGACAGCTGACCTCAGTTAACCAATGGGCTATTCCATGCCATATGATGTTTGCTCAGTTAAGAACAGCTAACAGAAGGAGGAGGAAGGGAAAGATGCTTCCTATTTGCAATGTTTGCCTTCCAGTGCAACCACTGCACATGCAGGATCCGTTTCCAGGGAAGTGGTCAGACCTCACTTGTGATAGGAAATAGAGAATAAAATCTTTGTGGTTTTTGGTCGTTTGGGTTTTTTTCCTTTTCTTGTGTGAGCACAACGTTTCTCTTTTTCTTCAGCAAACTGCTTTATCTCAACCTAGAAGTTTTCCATTAATTTTCTCTTTCCTGTCCAGGTGAGGAGGGGAAGTGATAGAGTGGCTTGGTGGACACCTTCCATCAGAGCAGGTTGCTCAAGACTTCATCCAGTCTGTCTTTGAACACTTCCAGGGTTGGGGCAGCCACAGCCTCCCTGGGCAACCTGTGCCAGTGTCTCACCACCCTCACAGGAAAAACTCCTTCCTAATATCTAGCCTAAATTTCCCCTCCTTCAATTTGAATCCATTACCCCTTCTCCTAACTGCAGTTCCTAATATGGATAATGATTAAAGCAAAACTATATGCAGTTATCTCATAGGGCTTTTTTTAATTTCCAAGAAGTATATTAGATAAAAGTTAAAACCCAAACTTATGTGAAACAGGTTTGAAGTCATCAACACAACACAAGAAAACACTTGGCATGAGATAGGCTCTGGCAGGATTATACTGTGTCTCTAGTGAGTTGTGCATGACCAGAACATACAAAACAAAATTAATCTTTCCTTTTACTAAGTCATTTAAAAGACAAACAAAAGCTGTGTTACAGCTGATTATGTGGTTATTCATAAGCAAGAAAACAGGTTTATTTCAGGTATCCACTATCTATTATAGTGCTTTACATGAATGCTCTTATGTAGCATGGAAGAGAGAAAGGAGCATTTCTGGTGTTAATGATTTGAAGGATAATCGTATATTAGTCCCTAACATTTGTAACTCAAAAAAAATATTCTTTTGACTAAAAGGAAGGTTTACATTTATTCAGGCTTTAACAGAGCAACAGTAAATTACAGAGAAGTAATTTATATTGCAAAACTTCACTATTCCAAACTGACTGTCTTTGGAGAAGTATATTTTAAGATCTTATTACATGTCACGTTTCACAACATGGAAAAAATTTTAAAAAGAAGGGGGAGTTCCTTTAGTACTGAACTTATCTTGAAAAGTATAATTCTAATTATTTTTAATTATTCTGCTACTTATATTTATTTCTCATCTTATGAAAAAACTATTTTTCTATCTTGTCCGATAATGTCTGTAAGTCATTTTCACTGTAGGCAGCTTGCAGAAAATATTCAGCCATCATATTTCAAAAATTAGTCTGTTTCAGTTGAAGGCACAGATAACAGTTTCCACAGTGCACAGAAGTCCTCTTTTCATATCACGACTGACATAATGCCATGCAAATTTCATCTGTGAAAAACTAATATAAGACTTTAAAAAGAATGTTTTGTGAACTGTGCATCGTTAACATATAGATTATTATTTCAATGTTTCCCCCCACTAATGAATTAGAATAGTGAGATAGATGAACTTCAAAAGATACATTTCATCATTATATAAATATATATAAGCACTTTGTTAAATTCCTTTTTCATAGAATCATAGAATTTTAGGGGTTGGAATGGACCTTACAGATCATCTAGTCCCAACTCCTGCCCTGGGCAGGGACATCTCCCACCAGAGCAGGTTGCTCAAGGCTTCATCCAATTTGGCTTTGAGCATTGCCAGGGTTGGGGCAGCCACAGCCTCCCTGGGCAACCTGGGACAGTGTCTCACCATCCTCACAGGAAAAACGTTTTCCTAATATCTAGCCTAAATTCCCAATCTTTCAATTTGGACCCATTACCCCTTGTCCTGTCACTTCAGTTCCTAACACAGAGTCCCTCTCCAGCTCCATATTATTATATAACTATTTCCTTATCATCCTTATGATATAATATTTCCTCGTTTTCCTTATTATAGAATAACAATAATCCTTCTTATACAATAGGCTCCTATTGACCTTAAATCTAGGCAATCAGCTAAGGATAAGAAGAATCTAAAGACTGGGTGGGAGTGCTTGGGAGGATCAGGTGTACAAACTAACACTCATCTCTCCTCCTCCTGCCTAAGTCCAAAGGTTCTGCTAGCTCATCATACCCTGCCCTGCCCTTAGTCATCCAAGAGAACTGCCAACCCCTGGCATCCCTTTGATAAATAGGAAGCAGGTGGTATTTCAGGGATGGCTATTAATCTCCTCACAAGATGAAAGTAAATGGAGAAGCTGAGCAATGCTTTGTAATTACTGATTCATGCACATCCTTCCTGAGGATAAAAGAAGTAGCAACTCTTCCTACTTCAAAGATGGATTAGTTTGAATTGATACATCATCATTCTGAAATTGATAAACCTATTGTAGGAAAGTTTCATCAAACTTATTTGCACCTGCTTGATTAGAAACACTTGGAAACATGAATCTGACTACTTTCTGTTAGGTTGTACTAGACTGGAGAGCAAAACACCAATTTTGGGATCTTGGCTGTAATAACTGTAGTGTCTTTTTTATCATTATAATTACTCCCCTCCCCAATTATTTCTCCTGCCTGATTTCCATTTCAGGAAATTAGCACATTCTAAAAACAGTAAGAACCATTTTGAGCTGCCTATATTCTTAGTCTTAGAGCAGTTTTCTACTTTTAAGGATATGTTGAAAGCATTGTAATAAAAATTGTTAGATGATACTTGTAGCTGGCACAGTTCACCATCTATGGATAAAAGAAGATGGAGAAGACTAATGAGATTCAATGATCTACAAGCTGACTGAAAAGGCATTCATTTTACTTAACTGCATAGTAAGAACTTCTTTTCTACCACTAAATACTACAATATCTTTTTAAGATGTTCAACTGGACCATGAGAAGATAGATTGGCAAGTCAAACTGGGGAAGAGATACCTCATGGAAGGTTTTACTGATTTCAAGAGCTTTGTTTGTCATGATGGGAATAAGCTCAAAGCTTTCCAAATTTGGAAGAAAAGAAAGAGAAAAACATCACAGCTGCAATTGCTTGTAACAACTGGATAATAAACCAGTGATTTACGCACTAGGAAGTTGAACTTCCATTTCTTATACCCCATATAAAAAATTATAAATAAAAATGATGTAACTGGAGGGTGTTACAGTAACAGAGATCAAATTGTTGTGGGCCACAAGGTCTAGCAGTTCCCTTTTTGCAGTGATCCCTTTTTCCCCAGGTCTTCATATGACAGGAAAGGAGAAGGAACTGAGACTCTACTTATTCAAGCTCAGTTGCTCTGGTGTGGCAAAAATGGTTTTAGGTTCCAAAATATTTAGGGATGCCCAATATTAGAAACCACATAGATAGTAAAATGAAACATTACAGGACTTTATTCCTAAATTCCTAATGAAATTAGAAGCATCTGGTACCTTAATTCATAGGAGCATCTCTCCTATGAGGACAGGCTGAGGGAGTTGGGGCTGTTCAGCCTGGAGAAGAGAAGACTGTGTGGAGACCTCAGAGCAACTTTTCAATATCTGAAGGGGCTACAAGGGAGCTGGGGAGGGGCTCTGTGTTATGAACTGCAGTGATAGGACAAGGGCTAATGGGTTCAAACTGAAGGAGAGAAAGTCTAGGCTGGATGGGAGAAAAACATTTTTTCCCTGTTCTGGTGGTGAGACACTGTCCCAGGTTGCCCAGTTTGGCTGTGGCTGCCCCAACCCTGGCAGTGTTCAAGGCCAGGCTGGATGAGCCTTGAGCAACCTGATCTAGTGAGGAGGTGTCCCTGCCCAGGGCAGGGGTTGGGACTAGATGATCTGTAAGGTCCATTCTAACCCTTAAATTCTATGATTCTATGATTATTTGCCAGGGTTTAGAGTAAAGGAGCACTGACAAAGGTGCTTAACACAGCCTCACTTACCCTCATCTGCAAGTTAGAAAGGTTCAGTGCATAAACTCTTCCCAGATTTAGTACCTGGTGTGTCTCATATGCAGCCAGTAGTGCAGGACTGACCAGTATATCTATTTGGCTGATGTTTCATGGCCAACGATCTTATCCTTTGTATGTAAATATGGAGTAGCTCTAGTAATAATATCAATAAGGAAAGCCTATCACTATGATGTTTAAACACTGTTTTAATGAAAGCACAACTACTTCAAAATCCTTTAGCATCCTTTTTATTTTACACCTCTTGTCCAATGTTTATTGGAAGAGATTTTCTGCTTTATTAAGGCATCCTTCCCTCATCCTCTGCTCTCCAATTAATCTCCCAAAGAGGCCTTCTAAAGACTTTTTCAGTGGTAGTTATGCAAGACTCTTTATTACACTCTATAAGCTAAGTCATTTTTCTTTAGAAACAAGTTAGTTTACTCTATATTCCTTTATGATTCTTTCTTTAATTTTCTTATACTCAAAGCAAACCATAGACCTTAAATATTTTAAGCATTGTTAAATCAAGGCAAGCACCCTCATCCAAGATCAATAATGTTACAAGGTGACAGGAAATGTAAAACACTCAAAACCTTGTAAATATTTTAAATCTGTTTCTGAAAATTTGCAAACATTCAATGCAAATGCTGGAAGTGCTGAAAGTACTGGAAGGCCATCAGAAAGAGAATTGGGGCTGTCATCACAAAGTAACAAGACAGTTTGCAGTCTTTGTGAAAGTGCTGAAATAGTTCTGAGTGTCTCAGATATGAATTTCTTTGTGTTCTACTTCTTTGGGAACTCCAGGCTCTTGATAAACCAAAAAGGAACTGAACATCTTGTACTTAAAGAAAACAAAGTTCTAAGGGAAAGCAAAGGAAAACTTGAGAGATGGCAATGTGTAATGAAGGGTTCTTATTAAAGGCCGACTAAAGATGTCTTGCAACTGATGAAATGACCCCTATGCTAAAGAAAAACATGATGAGATCAAATAAGAGAAGGGAAAAACCCCCTTCTGAGCAGGATAAATTCAACAAGAGTATTTCCAGAAAGAGACATCAGCACTGGGGATGCTTACAAAGACAAAATATTGAAGAGAAAAGCACATAGAAAACTATAGGAAATCCTACTGCTTCCAAATGGTAAAACAACCACAAAGAAATCCTGGAGAAGTAGGGGAAGGCAAGTTCTTTCAGAGGGATCAGCATGAAATCACAGACCAGACTACTATTAGCTTTGTAAAAATGGAGAGGCTTTCCTCACTGACACATATCATCTTAGATCCAGTATCCTTCATTTCCTTCATAAGATAACACTCTGCATTCTTATAAAATGCTATACATGGCAAAAGTGAACATCTTCTAGCAAGTATAGAGACACAGAATTTTATTCCCCCTGCTCTTGTTTGCTTTGCTTACTATATGGAAAGGTTTCATGCTAATTTCATCCACCTCAAGAAATTATTCCTCTAAAATTGTAGCTCTAAATATGCCCCTCGGCATGTTTTGTGCTATTTCCTTTCAGTCAAGCATTTTATTTTTGAGACTTTCACAGTTGATATTGGTTTGGTACAGGAGGTACTGAAGAATTTTGTAACCATAGGAACTGAGTTAAAAACAAAACATCTGTCTTAACAAAAAAAAAAAAATTTTTTTAGTTCTGCTTATGTAAAAATATTTTCATGTATACTCATCTCTGCTTTTTTATTCCAATGAACAGGAAACAGAGGGGAAGGGCAAAAGCATGGGAATAAATACCAAAACCACTGTAAGTTAATTTCAAGCTATCTAAAACCAAGGAAATACCACAAATTAATTCTGGTCTACTATAATTTGTAAATTGGATATTTTAAGGAATAATCTAGGACATCTATGTGATCTGAGTCCTTATTTCCTGTGTCATCTTTGCAATGTCACCCTCCTAAAACTGTTGATTTTTATGTCTTTTTTCTGCTTTATAATGCATAATAAATATTACTTACTTTGTTTTTTTTTTTAAACTTGTATTTGAACAAATGGTAATGGTAAGATTCCATTCAAAACTCAATGTTGTACTGTGTATGTGCCCAACAAAAGCAAAGGAACACCTTCCCTTGCAATCATTTTTCCACTATTAACCCAACCTTTAAATGTACCATTTTTGTTCGGCAAACATCATCATAAAATTTAGCCATAGCTTTCTTGTTTTCTGCAAGCAAATCTTGATTACTTGCATCTCTGCAAAACTGTGACTCTGTCTAAAAATTGATGCTTCTCTGCTTATCAGCTTTGGAAACCAAAATGGTGTGTCCTGTTGTAAATCATACTCACTGCTGCACTTAATTTTCATACATGGCAACAGAGCAACAACGAAATTGGTGCAAGCTGTTATTTACAGACATGTTGTACAGACACAGGTGGCAACCTACTTTCTGTGTTGTAAGAGAAAAAGACACCTCCTTCACAATTTTAGTAATGTTCTGGAAATTATAGTGATGCTAGGATAGAATTCATTTATTCTCACTTACTGTAGTCTTTGCTTCTGTTATAATGACTTATACAGCTTTTTTCTTGTAAATTCTCAGTTGGGACCTAGTTCAATTTGTATCTGTGTTAGAATCATAGAATTTAGGGGT
>NW_008690564.1:12355-15761 GCF_000695815.1 Acanthisitta chloris | reverse complement strand
CCTCCAACCCTGATGATTCTATGATCTAAGTCCAAACACACCACTTATGCTCACTGTTAAGAGTGTTGGCTATTTTCCTCCAGGCACCCACTGAGACTCCTGTCACTGTGCAGAGACACCCAGACGAGCAGTGCTGACTTACTGCCACAACCACACCTACTACACAGAGAAAAAAACCAAAGCAGTGTGCATTTCTCAATCCTGTGCTCAGAAGAGACAGACACATGAGCTATAGTTATCAACCTCACTTGACAGTTGCTGGTTTGGCTCAATGAGGCTTACAAGGATTATGATAAATTGAAGCAGCAGCCGTTTGGCCCCTAGTCACCTCCCAAAATATTCTGTAAGACGACACACACAAACAACAGAAGTCACATTACATCTGCATTTACTTTTTTTTTTTTTTTTAAATCACTCAAAGCAGCCTACACCACCACCAATTGTTACTCACATGGGCAGCTTTTCGTGCCGATAAACGCTCTCATTCATAAACCCTGCCTTGGGTCTCAGGGCTCACTTCATTCTCCTCCTTCCAGTAAGTCTTGCTTCCCTTACTGGCACCCTTCCCAGCTATATTCCTTCCCTGCAGAACCATGCAGTGCTTGGCTTCAAGAATACCCCTGACCAGGCTGAAGTTGTACCCATTCCCATCTTACACCTTCCCTTAAAGGCTTTGGGTGTTGTAGGATTGAAGTTTATGGTTATTAGGAATTCAAGCCATAGTTTAATGCAGTTGAGTGCAGAAGATGACAGACCCTGGGGCACACAGCACACCAAGGGGTGAGCTGGGAACATGCAGGAGAGGAGCTGCAGAATATGCTACAGAGGTTGTAGAGAGTTGAGGGGTATCTGTTCCTGCCATGGCTGCAGGGAGAGGACTAGAGGGAATGGCCTTGAGCTGAGCCAGGGCAGAGTCAGATTGGATGTGAGGAGAAATGTTTTCCCTGTCAGGGTGGTCAGGCACTGAAATAGATTGCCCAGGGAGGTGGCATTTACTAACTTGTGGTAGCCCATGGACCTTTCTGATTAAGACTTTGATGGATTCATTTACTGGAAGCTGAAAGACTAGAGAGAGGAAAAGAGCCTGATGTGCTGCTCCTTCTGGATCTGAGACTGGTGGATATGGTTTAGGGGTTCCAGCAGTGACAGGTTAATGGTTGGACTTTATGATCTTAGAGGTCTCCTCCAACCCTGATGGCTCTGTGATTCTATGACCCACCTCAAGGCCTGTTTGCTTAAGGCCTCCGAGCTGGGGAAAGCTGTTATTTCAAGGAGGTGAGCTGGCAATGTAAGAATGTAGGAGCAGCTAATGGAGCTAACTCAGATACAACAGCTAATTTTGGCAACGCTCCAAGTAAGGGAAACAAGTTTGTGTTTAAAATTTGAGAAGTGGCTTGAGTCCAAGATGTTATCAGAACACGAGAAGTTTAGCCATGCAGCCACGAACTCCAAACATAGAGGGGGAAAAAGGGCTCAAGCAAGCCTAGAATTAGAAAATAACAGCATTAAATATGGCAGTAGAATAACTCAGACAAAGTTCTGAGAGCTACTGGCTGAATTTGTTACACGATCTAATGCCTAAACAAAGGCACAGCAACTGCTTGTTACAGAGGACACAGTCTTAAACCATCAATTTACAGCACATTTCACTCCACACTCCCCAGCACACTGCAGAATTGTGGTTCTCACTGTCGCATTCACTAGAGACTAGCAGGGAAAAAAAAAACTGGGGGTGGGGAAAGTGCCTCTGGCTTCATTTGCTGTTTCATTCAGGCTTTGATCACTATGTTTAGCACGTGAAAAATTCCTCAGTGAAATAGCAGTGAACTAAATAATCACAGACTCGAAGTGCTTGGCTCATCTCTCTAAAGCACACACTGTCAGCCATTTGATTCTTAATCTGTGACAGTTTTTGCCTTTATTCATATCCTTGAAACAAATTTAGAGATGCCACATTCCTTCCATTCTTCACCTCTGATTTGAGAAGCTGCCTCGATTTCCTGTTGCAGCTGACACTGCCCTTTAAGTGAATGGACACATCTGATGCAAACAGCAAAGCAAAGTCAGTCTTAACACCAACAAGCCAAGAAAGTTCATTCTCAGGGAGGATCTGTAGCTGGGAACAACTCCTGGATGGTGCAGCCTGAAGTGGGGAGAGCTACTAAAGGGGGAAGATAAGTAGTTGGTTCAGCAAAGGAAATGAACAGGCAAAATTCTCATCTCTACTTACAGCTCAGAACTAAAGGGAAGTTGTAGATCTGTGCATTAAAAAATCCACAGTCATTCTCACATGTTCCTCAGGACTGAAAACACACAAGTCTCTTCACGTATATCTCTGTTAGGTTATATGGAATGGAGCCAACTCCATTCAGTGCCTTTGTGGATGATGGTAATATAAATATTGAATGACAAATACAAAACAGAGAAGCATATTAAATCCTGGCTGCAACTGACCTCTCCCTCATATCTTATGACTTGCATGTGACCTTCTTAGAATTTAGTAAAAGCTTGTGCCAAGGAGTTTACAAAAACAGTGCTGCTTGAAGAGTTCAAGATTCTCTTCCTGAGAACCAGGACTGCTTGATCTGACCAACACATACAGTCACTGGGCTTGTCCAAAGATCCCCAGAGAAATCAAATACCGCTGAACTGCCCCATATAAACAGTACTTTGACTTGCTCTGTGGTTTCATGGAAAGGCCTGTCCACATGGTGACCCTTGACTTGTTTCAGTCAAACCCTACTGAGTTATCATCACAGCAGCCCCTGAAATCTTCCAGCACAAGGCAGAAGTGCCACTGCCCAGTTTAACATCACCTGAGGCTGATACTGTTCAACATCTTTTGTTGGTGACATGGACAGTGGATTGAGTGCCCCCTCAGCAAGTTGTCTGACCACACCAAGTGTGCGGGGCAGTCACAGCTGGAGGGAAGGGATGGGACATCCAGAGGGACCTGGACAGGCTTGAGAAGTGGAAAAATGCAAACCTCATGGAGTGAAACCAAATGAAGTGCAACACATGGCAATCCCAGGCACAGCTACATGTTGGGTGGGGAAGGAATTGAGAGCAGCAATGACGAAAAAGACTTGGGGGTGATGGTGGATGAGAAACTCCCCATGAGCTGCAGTGTGAGCTCAGCCCAGAAAGCCAATGGAATGCTGGGCTTCACCAAAACGAGTGTGGGCAGCAGGTCAAAGGAGGTGATTCTCCCCCTCTGCTCTGCTCTCCTGAGACCCACCTGGAATACTGAACACAGTTCTGAGGCTCTCAATGTAAGAAGGACATGGAACTGTTGGAGCAAGTCCAGAGGAGGTCATGAAGTTGTTTAGAGCACTGGAGCATCTCCTCTATGAGGACAGGCTGAGGGAGTTGGGGCCGGTCAGCCTGGAGGAGAGGAGGGTGTGCG
>NW_008690564.1:4563-12168 GCF_000695815.1 Acanthisitta chloris | reverse complement strand
CAGTGTTCACAGCCAGGTTGGATGAGCCTTGAGCAACTTGGTGTGGTGGGAGGTGTCCCTGCCCAGGGCAGGGGGTTGGGACTAAATGATCTCTGAGGTTTATTCCAACCCCTAAAATTCTATGATTCTCTGGATTACTGGAATGACTTAAGGTCCATTGTAATTTCTGAGTCCCACCTGAGTGCTGAACAGAGGAGCTAAGATGCACTATGCTGACTGCTCTTAGTTTTGGAGATAAAAACTTAGAGAAAGGGCATGAGGCTCCCAGAGATTCTCCTCAGAGCACTGGTAAGGGCACTTGACTGGACAATAGTTTATGCTCATTCAGTTCTTTGAGTTCTGAATGATTAATGCATTGTTGAGTTAAGATAAGAGGTTACTGCTCTCAGTTGTCTTCTTATGCCTCTGCCACAGCCTAATGTAAAAAAGAAAATCTGTTGCAGAAGACGAGGACAGAGCTCAGGGAGGCAACTTGTTACACTGTCCCAGTATAAAACACAGGAGATGATGAGTCAGAGTCTGAAAGCTCCATCACAGATATTCCAAGCAAGCCAGAGTTGGACATTCATCCAAGTCCCTCTGGGAAGGAGAGATAGCTGCTTCCTTTTCTCCATTTGCCTGTTCTATTTAAGCTTTACACCAGGAGAAGGCCTGCCTGGAAAAACATGTATTTCTGCAGTGCTCATTAAAAGGCTAATGAAGTTCAACAGAATAAAAAGGCAAAGAGAGAAAGAGAGAAGAGAGAGAGAGAAGAGAGAGAGAGAGAAAAGACAGAGAAAAGACAGAGAAGAGAGAAGAGAGAGAGAAGAGAGAGAGAGAAGAGAGAGATAAAAGAGAGAGAGAGAGAAAAGAGAGAGAAAAGAGAGAGAAAAGAGAGAGAAAAGAGAGAGAAAAGAGAGAGAAAAGAGAGAGAAAAGAGAGAGAAAAGAGAGAGAAAAGAGAGAGAAAAGAGAGAGAAAAGAGAGAGAAAAGAGAGAGAAAAGAGAGAGAAAAGAGAGAGAAAAGAGAGAGAAAAGAGAGAGAAAAGAGAGAGAAAAGAGAGAGAAAAGAGAGAGAAAAGAGAGAGAAAAGAGAGAGAAAAGAGAGAGAAAAGAGAGAGAAAAGAGAGAGAAAAGAGAGAGAAAAGAGAGAGAAAAGAGAGAGAAAAGAGAGAGAAAAGAGAGAGAAAAGAGAGAGAAAAGAGAGAGAAAAGAGAGAGAAAAGAGAGAGAAAAGAGAGAGAAAAGAGAGAGAAAAGAGAGAGAAAAGAGAGAGAAAAGAGAGAGAAAAGAGAGAGAAAAGAGAGAGAAAAGAGAGAGAAAAGAGAGAGAAAAGAGAGAGAAAAGAGAGAGAAAAGAGAGAGAAAAGAGAGAGAAAAGAGAGAGAAAAGAGAGAGAAAAGAGAGAGAAAAGAGAGAGAAAAGAGAGAGAAAAGAGAGAGAAAAGAGAGAGAAAAGAGAGAGAAAAGAGAGAGAAAAGAGAGAGAAAAGAGAGAGAAAAGAGAGAGAAAAGAGAGAGAAAAGAGAGAGAAAAGAGAGAGAAAAGAGAGAGAAAAGAGAGAGAAAAGAGAGAGAGAGAAAAGAGAGAGAGGGGCAAGCACTCCTTGAATTCCCAAATACACAAGACAGTGCTTTACTGTGACTTTAATTACAAGCCTTTTCATGCAGATGAAAAAACAATTTTATGCTGAGATGCTGCGAAAATTAGGCTTCTCTGGGACAAATCTGTGTGAGAAGACCTTGGTTCTGAGCCAGTAGTGCCAGGGCTGCATAGGAAAGACCTTACAATTCAGACATGCACACAAATCATCTTCGTTTTCATAGGCTACATGAAAATAATTTTCGGAGTTTCTTGGAAGAAGGGCCAGATATCTCCATGAGTAAAAATACAGGCAATTCTCAAAACTTCATAGGAATCCAGGCCTGTGGCAGGCAGAAAGTGACAGGAAGTGGAAGACAGGCATAAAAAACAGATCAGAGCCAGTGTTATCCCCTTCAAAGTGCAGGGGAGAGCTCTGCCAAGCTGTGCCACCTATCAGTGACAGCCACAGGGATGTTCAGGCAGGATTCAGTGATTTTAGTCAAGCACTGGCCCAACTTCACATCCCAACTCCCCTCACACACCATGGATCACAGCAGTGACACCTCAGCAAAAGGGACCCAACACATGAGTCACCTACTACCCTGGCAAGGGCCTGGCAAAGCAGCACCATACACCAGAGCAGGTATTTCTCTTCTGCATCCAAATCACATGGACCTCAGGGCACATCAGCCTCACCTGCCCAGTCATTCACTCAAAGGGTTGAATCAATTTGCAAACAAGTATTAAAAAAGGCCATAGCATGACTGACTCCTCAGCTATGTGCTCATCCCACAATCCTACCAAAAAACAAGAGGCAACTGCAGTAGAGCCAAAAATCATTTGAGAAAACATAGAATCATAGAATTTTAGGGGTTGGAATGAACCTCAGAGATTATTTAGTCCCAACCCCTGCCCTGGGTAGGGTCACCTCCCACCACACCAGGTTGCTCAAGGCTTCATCCAACCTGGCTGTGAACACTGCCAGGGTTAGGGCAGAGCTTCCAGAGCTCCTCTCTAAGCCCTTCAATGCTCTCAAGCACTGAGCTGCTCTCCAGTGCTGGGAGAGGAGAGATTTCTCTGGAAACAAAGCTGAAAGGTTGTGTGTGTGTGTGTGAGCAGTGCTGGAAAGGCTGAGCAGGATCTGCATGTGCTCCATATCCAAATGTGCCCTGCACTTTGATTCCAGCAGAAGGCTGACCAGGCTGAACAGCCCCAACTCCCTCAGCCTGTCCTCATAGAGGAGATGCTCCAGTGCTCTAAACAACTTCATGACCTCCTCTGGACTTGCTCCAACAGTTCCATGTCCTTCTTACATTGAGAGCCTCAGAACTGTGTTCAGTATTCCAGGTGGAAATAGGAGAGCAGAGTAGATGGGGAGAAACATCTTTCTCTGGAAGTGTCTGCACTTGTTTCAATAGATATCAACACAGCCATGAATGACAAAGCAGCTGTTTGACTGTGCCTCACTAGGTAAGAGCAATTCCTATCCACAGATTGGGAATACATCTCATGTATTTGGCATCTTTGTCTGCTTTCTTCTATGCCACAGAAAAACAAAGGCAGAGAAACACCTACATGCCTAAATGCAAAAATGAGTTGATATCAATGTCTTGAAGTGGATATTCAAGGCAATGTGAAGAAGAAAGTTTTTCAAAAATACTATTTGAAAAGAAAAGCTCACACAGGGAAAAGGCAGAGTCTCAACAGAGAGAGGAATTCACCAGGAGAAGACACAATGACCAAGGAGATAGATCATCTTTAGTCAACCGTTAAGTCTGTAATGGGATTTTGAGAGGTCATCTGGACCACCACTGTTTCAAAGCTGCAAGATCCCCATTATTTAGCTGGGACTGCTTATACACAACCTGTTAAAAGACATCAGCAACAAATACAAAATAAACCAAAAGCAATCTACTCCAGTGCTTCAGAATCTTTAACAACAGAAAGATTTTTCTTCACAGTACACCTTAACCTCAACTTCCTTCCCCAAAGCAACTGAGTTCATTGTTACTTGCAATATCCATACACACAGACCAATTCCCTCCCTCTTAAGATGCTTTTTTTAGGCCAGGAGGTTGTTTGGCTTTTTTGATTCCCTATTTGATTCACTCTCATCCCTGTTTTCCAGGCTAAACGATTTCAGTCTTTTAACCTTTCCTCACTGATCATGTTTTCCAGAACTCTGACTGATCATTGTGCTGTTCCTGCTCTGAACTCACCTCAACTGACAAAGAACTTCACTCCTCAGGAAATCAGAAAGCTTCCAGTTCTCCCAGTGTACCTCTCTAGCTTTATAATGACATTTAAAGACAGACGGAATTCTTCCCACTGAATGAATCACACTTGTTGCTTATTTCTACTACTAAGGGTTTATTTTTACAGGAGAAAAATGCCTGGATTAGTTCAAGGAAACGACAACAACTATTCTCACACATCCTCACTCCCCACCTTCCATTTTCCTGTGAAGCACTAATGATCATCCAGCAAAGATTGACTGAGTGCACCCTCAGCATGTTCTCTGACCACACCAAGTGTCTGGGACAGTCACAGCTGGAGGGAAGGGATGGGACATCCAGAGGGATCTGGACAGGCTGGAGAGGTGGAACAATGCAAACCTCATGGAGTTTAACAAAATGATGGGCAAGGTCCAACATCTGGTCCATGGCAATCCCAGGCACAGCTACAGGTTGGGTGGGGAAGGAATTGAAACCAGCAGTGAGGAGAAGCTGCAGAGACACTCTGTGTTAGGAACTGCGATGAAACAAGGGGTAATGGGTTCAAACTGAAGGAGGGGAAATCTAGGTTAGATGTGAGAAAAAAGTTTGTGGTGAGACACTGGCACAGGTTCCCCGGGGAGGCTGTGGCTGCCCCAACCCTGGCAGTGTTCACAGCCAGGCTGGGTGAAGCCTTGAGCAACCTGATCTAGTGAGGAGGTGTCCCTGCCCAGGGCAGGGGGTTGGGGCTGGATGATCTGTAAGGTCCATTCCAACCCTTAAATTCTATGATTCTGCAGTCATCCAGCAAAAAGACCAACCCAACAATGAATTTAAACAAGTTATAAACCCACTTTTAGAGAGACAACTGGTTCAGGGACACTACATGTCAGTTCTGGGGGTGAGGAGTGAGGAATATAGACCAGCTTTTGCTTTTTGTTAATACAGCATATGAGAAACAGGAAAGCATTAGTATCATCATTAAAAACCACTCTATGTTTAGCCAATTTAAATGCCTCAAGAAACAATAACCTTCTTGACAGACCCCAGTGCACCACAGCAGAATGTAGGATGAGGAATAAAGGCTTAAAGATGACACAAATTTATGTGAGAGAACAATTAAAGAGACTTAGGGGAATAAATCCCACTCAAGCTCCTCAGACTCACATCCTTAAATGTGTCAGGTGCTTCTGAGGGGTTGGCAGTGAAGTCTAGAGCTACTTCACCAAGTAAATTATTTGCAATAATAAGACAAATAGCAAATTCCTAACATATTACTCAACTCTCACCCTTTTCCCAATTTATCTCTTGTGAGAAGAGTTAGGAATTTGATTGTTCCTTGCTGCTACTTTCCCCTTCACTCATTAAAACAGCCTTCCTTATCAGAATATATTCCCTGCCCTTGTTCCCTGTATGTTTTTGATGTCTAGGGATTTCCAGGAGAAAGCATTTTAACTTCTGCTCCACGTTTCTCATTCTGTTTCACTCTACATTAGACTTCTGCAATCTCACAGGAAGTGTCCAAGATAATCAGACAGACACCTTATGTTCAACCCTCTCCTTTCAGCTGTAGCCTCATGACAGGAAAAAAGACTAACATCCCTAACTCCACCCGTTGGGGTATTCAGACCAATTTGAAATGCTAAGCATAGACAGACACAGAATGGAATTCAGTGCTCCCTTCTAAGCTGAGATTTAAAAAGCTTAGGGAAGTTCAAAACAAATGTTGCAGAAAGAAAGGAGAACTGGCTGGGCATTGTCAGGAAAATGGTAAATATGGGCTGCCTTGGTGACGACATCTTCCCATAAGTCTGGCAGGGTGTTGGAGAGAGATGGGAGATGTCTGTCCTGCCGTGGCTGCAGGGAGAGGACTAGAGGGAATGGCCTTGAGCTGAGCCAGGGCAGAGTCAGATTGGATGTGAGGAGAAATGTTTTCCCTGTTCAGGCACGAGGGTGCTCAGGCACTGGGATATTGCCCAGGGAGGTGGTGGAGACACCATCCCTGGAGGTGTTGAAGAGGCATCTGGATCTGACACTGGAGGATCTGGTTAAGGGCTTTGGGGTTCCAGCAGTGACAGGTTAATGGTTGGACTTGATGATCTGAGATGTCTCCTCCAACCTTGGTGATTCTATGAAATACAGATAGAAACCATGAAGAACTACCACTAGTGTTCTTCAGACTGGAGGAAGGATCATATTCATCCTCCCTCATCCCCTCAAGGAAGTATCTTCGGAACATTAAACAGACATAGTAAGCAGAGACAGAGAAGAGTTAACAGAACATGTATACATGTATTTCTTACGATAATGACTTCACTATTTTGGTCCTGAAAACCTCCTCCTGGTCCAGGTTTACAGTACAGTAGCAATCCCTGATCTTGTTTGGCCCCGGATACGTAGGAAGGTTTTTGGCTTCGCCTAAAGACAAGAAAGAAAAAAACCAGAGAGATTACATATTAAAACACTGTACATAAGTTACTCA
The DNA here is from genome assembly GCF_000695815.1 of Acanthisitta chloris. Taxonomy (NCBI): domain Eukaryota; kingdom Metazoa; phylum Chordata; class Aves; order Passeriformes; family Acanthisittidae; genus Acanthisitta; species Acanthisitta chloris. The sequence continues at coordinate 5,915 of NW_008690564.1, read as the reverse complement.
TCTGTCAGCTAATGCAGTGTCAGCAACATGGCTAAAGTGAAGTATTATGCAGTATTTTCCTTCTCAGATGTGAAGTCTCCACTAAGCTTCGCAGCAGTGCTCTGTTTCCAAGGCAGCAGCTCCCAACAGTCAGTGAGTTTACAGCTCAGCAGTAGCCAGCAACAACTCAACTGTCTGTTGCATCCAATTTATTCACAGGTGTTTGGATGCACACTGCTTCCTTCCACACCTGTGTTTAGGTTTTGATCAGTTCTCCCCTCTAAGACACCATATGACACGGCAATCAAGCTGTTTGACACTGCCCACTGGTTTTATCCTAACACCATGACCAGAACACAGCAAACAAGGACTCATCCCCAGCTCTACCACTCTCCACAGAAGTGGAGATGGGAAACAGTCTGCTTGAGTTAGAGCCAACAGCCTTAGATCACAAGCTGGATTTCAAAGCACTTGGGAAGCTGCCTGAGGTCCTTGCACAAAGGTACCATGAATATTCTTCATCATAAACATTTGTTTCAAAACTGCAGCAAGAAATCATAGAATTTTAAGGGTTGGAATGGACCTTACAGATCATCCAGCCCCAACCCTCTGCCCTGGGCAGGGACACCTCCCACCACAGCAGGTTACTCAAGGCTTCATCCAACCTGGTTTTGAGCACTGCCAGGGTTGGGGCTTCTAATAAATATGCATCCTATATATAACAACAACAAAAATGAGACAGGATTGAGGAACTAAGGGTAACCAAGAGACTATAAAACACAAGAGTCTGAAACAAGAATAAAACCACTGTTTTCCCCACTACATATCCATTAAGAACCAAAGCTGAGCACTAAATTTCCTTAGATGACTGACAAAAATCAAAACTCTCAGACAGGAAACTGAGTAGTGCCCCTCATAGCTTTGCTAAAGCACCTTATCACAATGTGGATGAGTGATTTAACTCTAAGCACAAAACTCAGGATGAATTGTAAGCCTACAATGCACGTGTTCTTATTTACCATCTGTCTTCCAGTACCCAGGGACTATTAACACATACCATGGGAACTAGACCATTCTCTTCTGGTAAAAATACAAGGAATAAAACTAAAACTGCAGCCACCAAAGGAACACAGGTTTGTTTGCCAGGACAGAAGGAAACTCTAAATGACAGTAACAAATATAACTTTTTATCGAGTGTCTGCAGCTCAGCTTAAGTGCACTTTACTAGACACATGCCTTCCAGTCTCCAGCTCCCAAATAGCTTCTCCATACTATTAACAGCATCATCCTGCTTTTTTCAACCCTATCTCCAGTAAAGACATAGTTTTTCCTTTCTGCAGTGTCGTGCTTTAACCCCAGCCAGCAGATCGGAA
>NW_008690564.1:0-4537 GCF_000695815.1 Acanthisitta chloris | reverse complement strand
GGGATGGGGGAGCGAATCAGAAGGGTAAAAGCTACAAAAACTCATAGGTTGAGATAAAGACAGTTCAATAGAGAAAGCAAAAGCTGCACACACAAGCAAAGCAAAACAAGGAATTAATTCACTGCTTCCCGAAGACAGGAGGTGTTTAGCCATCTCCAGGAGAGCAGGGCCCATCACGCGTAACGGTTCCTTGGGAAGACAGACACCATCACTCCAGATGTCCCCCCTTCCTCCTTCTTCCTCCCACCTTATATACTGAGCATGATGTCCTATGGTATGGAATATCCCTTTGGTCAGTTTGGGTCACCTGTCCCAGCTGTGTCTCCTCCCAGTCTCCCATGCATCCCCAACCTCCTTGCCAGGGTGGCAGCACGGAAAGCAGCAAAGGCCTTGACTCTGTGTACGCTCTGCTCAGCAATAACAAAAACATCTCTGCATTATCAACTCTGTGTTCTGCACAAAACCCAAACATAGCCCCATACTAGCCTCTGTGAAGAAAGTTAACTCTACTTCAGATCAAGCCAGCACATGCAGATGCAATCTGATGCACATGCATGTAAGTACTGGAGATCTACAGCAAGGAAAGACTGAGCCAACCTGCACCCTTGGCTTTAAAGGAAAAGCATAAAGTGACACAGGACTCCATGTCTTCCTGCCTGGGATCTCTTCCTGGCACACTGTCCACATGGCTTTTGCTAACTGACTCATGACATGCCCTTGGAAACATCACACATCCACACTTCACACAGACAGCTTGCACACGAGTGGCTGTGCACACACGTTTTCTACAGCTGGCCATAGAACATGGATCAAGAGGCACTGAAAAGGGACTTGAAACTATTGCTTCAGACAGCAATGCCTCACTTGGGAGTTCTTCTAAATAAGTTTGTTCTCTCAGCTCAGCTGATACAACTTGATAGCATTCTTCCCACTTCCTTCAGAGCTGTGAGACACTGCATTAAAAAAAGCTGTCTCCGCTGTAATGCGAAGGTATGACTGGAACATCTGTTGGTGTGCCCAATGTGGCTTGAAACTAAGCTGAAGTGTTAGCAAGAGTTTAACTGCAGCAGCTTTCAGCCAAATATACACTGAGGATTACTTGGGGCTTGCTCAGGCTGCACTGGAGTCTGTTCTGCCATAGTAAACCTTCAGCTCTTACTCTTGTCCGTCTGAGTCCAAGCAAGATTGAGGACTAGAGGGAATGGTCATAAACTGAGACAGGGGAGGGTCAGATTGGATGTTAGGAGAAATCCCTGTAAGGATGTTCAGGCACTGGGATACTGCCCAGGGAAGTGGTGGAGTCACTATCCCTGGAGGTGTTGAAGAGGCATCTGGATCTGACACTGGAGGATCTGGTTTAGGGTTTAGGGGTTCCAGCAGTGAAGGTTAATGGTTGGACTTGATGATGTTAGACATCTCCTCCATGATGATGCTCTAAGTTACAAATCAAGTGCACTACCCTCACACAGATTGCGGACTCCAAGTTTGTCTCCAAGCCCCGAGCAATCAAATTTCCCTTAGCTATTCTCACATTGAAGTCACATGAAACCAGCTTGTTTTCTGGATAACTGGGTAAATTCCCCCAAATGGACAGAGTGTGTGTGTCAACAGGAAGAGTTTCAAGAGCAGAATGATAAGGAAGTGGGGCTGGCACACTATTCTCACGGTTCTTCCAACAGAAAGGGACAAAGCTTTTCATGCTCAAAGTTAAGCCAAAAAAATAACACAGCTTCCCCTTTTCTGCACTCTTCCACTTCCTACTTCAAGACAAATGCATACACATGAAACCAATTCCGGATTTTGTGACCTTGATTTCCAGTTTTCTGATATGCACAATATTCATTTTAGTGTTTAAAGTTAATACTTAGTTATGTCAGAGCACTTGATATGAACTGTATTTTAACAACTCAGATCTCTCCTTTTCTTAAAAGGCTTACAGTAGGAAAGTCCACAGTACTGAAACCTAAATTCTGGCACTGGAGGATCTGGTTTAGGGTTTAGTGGTTCCAGCAGTGACAGGTTAATGGTTGGACTCGATGATCTTAGAAGTCTCCTCTAGCCTTGACAGTTCTATGACTCTAAATACAGTGTGAAGGAACACACCAGTTGGCATTGCTCAAAAAATGCCTGCACAGTCTGCACAGCAAATCAAAGAGCTCAACACCCTCACAATGTTAGAAACTGCGGCACAGAGGGAAAGATAGAGGGAGAATACATTTTATAGTCATTTCTTTCTTCAGACTGGAAAAAGACCCTGAAAAACCACTGAGACTAGAACAAGGGATTAATTGACCAACCCAATATATTAATCATATTACTGACTTGAGTAGGAGCTTGCAAAAAAAAAAAAAAAGATAAAAATTCCTGTTTCTTCCCAACACCAGCAGCAGCCAATGGCTGTTTAGATGCCTCCAGCACTGAGCAGTTGAGAAAGAAAAATTTGTCAAGCTTTCAAGCATAGCTAAAGACTCAGCTCTCTAGCCAGACGTTTTATGTCAACAAATGCACTCTGTTAGAGCTTCACTTGCTCTTTTAGATTCCTTCAAGACAAAAAAGTTCCCTCTGTGGCACTGCTTTGCCATCTCCAATGAAGCAATGAGCTCAGTATTTTTTTGATTCTGCTAAGCCTGCAATGAAACAAAGAGAAAGCCCAGAATACTTGATCCAGCCATGAACTATTTCCATTTTATCCACCACCAGAGCTGATGAGATCATATATTTTGGGCAAGAATGCAATCATTTAACCTATCTGTGTAGAAGAGGCATCTTCATCAATTTTATTTTCCAGAGAGAGCTCTGTCTTTTTGTTTTTCCCTCCCCTCTTCACATCTGTGAAGTACCTGTAGGCTAGAGAACTTGGAGTGGGTTTGCAGATGAAAGGTCAATACACTTGCCTTTAAAACCTTCAGTTTTCTACTTCCACTAAGAAGAAATGCAATACACTTGCCTTTAAAACCTTCAGTCTTCTACTTCCACTAAGAAGAAACAGAATGTTTCTTAAGATGCCTAAGACCCTGACAATTTCAAATGCACAAGCACTTTGTTTTGGAGCATGAGGGTTCTATTTGGAGCCACAGTAGCAGAATAATCTGTTCAAGTTGGCAATAGCTTTCCTCTCTATCCCTGCAATTCTAATATACATGGGTCCTAATTTAACTGTGTGACGAACGCTATTTAGCCCTAAGCACTTAAACCCAGCAAAGCTGATTTCAGCCATGGAAAAGTTAACATCAGGTATTTTGGACAAGTCTTCAAAAACAGACTATACAATTCTGAACACGTCACTGGCTTGCTATCTTCTCCCCATGAATACTGGGTTACCACAGGTCAAAAATAGCTACCACAACAGCACAGATAGCTTAGCTTCATCTAGGCATAGGGAATACAACAGGCTGGAAAAAGAGGAAGGAAAACTCAAAAGCATCTTCCTTGCTCTTTCCAATGTTGCTCTGCTAAAACACTGGCAATGAAAGAGAAGCAAGAAAAAAAGGCCTGTCCTGCATATATGGCAGGGGAGGACACTGCTTAGATGCTTGGGAGCATAGACACATAGAAGCATATCATGAAATCACAGAATTTTAGGGGTTGGAATGGAGTTTAGAGAACATCTAGACCCAACCCCCTGCCCTGAGCAGGGACACCTCCTCACTAGATCAGGTTGCTCAAGGCTTCATCCAACCTGCAATGAACACTGCCAGGGTTGGGGCAGCCACAGCCTCCCTGGGCAACCTGTGCCAGTGTCTCACCACCCTCACAGGGAAAAACTTAAATCATCAAGGCTGGAGGAGAACTCTAAAATCATTGAGTCCATCCATTAACCTGTCACTACTGGAACCCCTAAACCAGGTCCTCCAGCATCAGATCCAGATGCCTCTTAAACACTTCCCAGGATGATGACTCCACCACCTCCCTGGGCAATCTGTTCCACCATAAATGTTAAGAAGAAAAAACCTTTGAAGATGCTTCTAGGAATAAACAAATATGTACATCCATGTATACATTTCCTTAAGGTTTCACCACTTCTAGTACTTTGAAGCATCTAGTCTTTTTAACTGAATTTTGATACTTGCCACTGTGTTTGCTTTTGACAGATTTCCCCAGGTGCAATTTTCTGCAAAGCAGAGAATCCACAACAGCCAGGCATTATTTCCACCTTTTGGAATGAAATTTCCTGCTCCTGTGCTGCCAAGTACTGGGTCACCAAGGCCAACTTGAATGCATTAAGGAAGACTTTGCAATGCATCAACAAACTCAGCTTGCTGTTTTCTAGCAGCAACATATTTGATTTTATCAAGGTGGCACAAAAGAACCATTTCCTAAACTATTTCAGAAGACAAACAAGCAAACAAAAACACAAAAATTAAAACCAGTAAAAGCAGCTGAGCTTACAATGCCACAGCATTTGACTTCAGGGGGCTGAAAGACTTGAGTACAGAAAGAAAACACCCCAAATCTGGAAAGGGCAACATATCCAAACCAACAACAATCCCCTTTGTTTCTGTTTCTCTTCAATATCTTTGCTGATGATTTGGATGAG
>NW_008690563.1:1068-6781 GCF_000695815.1 Acanthisitta chloris | reverse complement strand
CCTCAAATTAGTCGCTTCCCTCTTAACGCGCCAGCTCTTCATTTCTCCGAGAGCTGCCAGGGAGGCGTCCCGTGGCGCGCTCCTTTGAAATTCAAATAACCGGTTTTCCACCTCTCCTGCTAACTGACGCCTTGAAAGCCTCCCGTCGCTCCCAGCTCCTGTACCGTCCCGCTCATCTGCGCCCACGCTAATTAACTTTTCCTCCCAATTATCGTCCCATCTGCCTGCGTCTGTGAGCGCTGGAGCAAAGGAGAACTTCAAGACGACATGGGGCAGCGGGCGAAAGTTTCTCAATATAACCCGTGACTGAGTTTTCTTGCCCCAGATCACCTCTGTGCAGCTACGGAGACGCCGCTGTAACCGGAGCAGAGCCTGCAGAAGCACACAGCACGTTTTTCACAGTGCGAACCCCACTGCCGTGATTGCTATCCTTGTCCTGGGTCATGCTACCCACATCCCTGCCTGGAGACAGCACTAATGACTTGCCACAGCAGGACAGCAACTGGTGGGACTTCCCAGCCGCGGCATCTCTTCGGCAATCACTGCAGCATGTGCAATCTCTGACACCGTTTATTAGGGCTGCAGGGGCTGGGGCAGCTCAGGGGCACCCCTTTGGCAACGGATTCAGCCAAAAAGGATGGATCGCCTCTTTGAGGGACACATCAGCTGTCTGCCAGCACCCGATGCTCTTCCCGGCGTGGCCACACGGAGCTGTGTCACAAGGAGCCTCTCACTGAGACAAACCCCTCAGATACAGCGCTGTGCCCCAGTCATGCTGTTGAAGAGATAGTCCCTGCCGGTGCCTGGGATGGAGGCAGCACTCAGCCACTACTCCACAGGCGCTGCCCAGGCATTGCTGCCTAACGCCCATCTTTCCTGTCCCTAGATCCCTCTGCCCTAGGGAACACAGCCCAAGGCTGCTGAAGCCGTGGGACAGGGCACTCACTCGGGTCCTGGGCACAGCCATCGAACTTCCCCTGTGTGGAGGAGGGACAGGAGAGGATGCTGAGGGCCCAAGGGCTCTTCCTGAATCCCCAGCAGGGCACCCACCCTTGCTGCCATGGCACACACTTACTGGACTGCTGGCATGTAAGCATCCCTGTTCCTCCTTGCCCCCATCCTGCTCCACCACATCCCAGGACCTGCAGAGGGAAGAGGGCAAGGGGAGAGTATGCTGTCAGTGATGGGACTCCAGCTTTGACCCTGAGGGATGCTGCCAGGAGTAGGTTGGCAGCCAGGCTTTGCCCTGCCAGCTGTGCCCCATTGACCCTGTCATCCACCTACCTGCTCATCCCTTTACCCAGCCCATGTGTCCCCCAGCACAGAAGTAGATTGCAGCAGGGCCATGCTCCCCCAAGCACCACCTTTCAGTGGTGCCGGAAAGCACCAAGCTGATCTGCCACCACATCCACTTGTTTCCCCATGTGCTGACATACACTGCTCTTTGGAGGATGCTGTTCTGGGGGACTTGCAGCCCCAGAGGCCCCCAGCTGCCAGGGCCACCTGCAGTGGCTGAGCCCAAATCTTCTCTTGCATGGTCACCACAGCCCTAGTGCCACCAAGCACTGTGTCCCCAGCCTCACCAATGAACATGGATCCAGCCGTGCATTATGCCAAGGTCGTTGTGCCATGGGAGGTGGTTGTTACCCTGCCCACGGGCTTGCATGTCTCCTCACCGTGCAGACACCTTGTGCACACTGGTCTCAGGCTCTCTCATCCACCGCCTGTCACCTTGTATTGATCCTCCAGGGTGGGTGTGCAGCCTGCTGACCTCCTGGGAGCTTTCCTTGACAAATAGGGCTCACCCCTGCCAAATCGGGACTCCCCTGATGAGCTGCAGTGACCTCAGCCCTGGCGCCAGGACTCAGCCCTACAGTGGGTAGTGGCACCAGCGCTGTGCTATCCCACCCTGTCCACTGCAAAGCTTGTGCTTCAGCCTGGCCACCAACATCACTGTGCCCCAGCCAAATCTCTATCTCTGCACCCATGACTCACATCAGAGCTGCACTCTTGCCTTGGGCAGAGATGGCTCCCTGGCACAGCAACCAGCAGACCACAGCCAAATGTGGGGTATGTTAAACACCCTCAATGTGCTGTGTCTCTCCAGCAGTACCTGTAAGGACACTAGGACTTCTGATACTACCACCTCAGCCATTCACTCACGTCTTGCCCAGGAACAGCTTGCCAGGGTCCCGGTTGCTGCAGTAGGAGCAGAAGGCAGCCATGAACCCCTTTATTGCTCACTGTGGCATGCTGTGCCATACCATGCTGTGCATTGGGCTGGAGCTCACCTGAACAGCAGGCTCCTGGCTATGCAGCCCAGGGTGGCCAGCAGCAGGGCACCAGAGATGGTCAGCACAATCACGAACCAGGTGGCGGGTGCCATCCCCCCTCTGTCCGTGTGACAACCAGTGGCTCCTTCTGCAGCATCTGCAGAGGCAGTGGTCAGGGGGCATGCGAGGACCAGGGGGCACCACCTGTCCAGCAGACTCTGCTCACCGTGTGACAGGTAGTGGTGCTGGGTGGCATCAAGGTGCTCCAGGGGGTGACGTGCACCACCAGTGCCACCACGGTGGTGTGGCGGTGGGCACCAGAGCCACCCCACACCTCCACCAGTAGGACAAACGTTTGGGGCTCGGCTCGGTCATGGGTGAGGTAGACAATGGTGTTCTTGTCCAGCCGAAAGTGGCCATCCTTGTTGCCTGGATGAGATGGTCTGCTCAGTGCCCCACCATGGTGAGGGCTGTTTTGCGCCATGGCTTGGCCACTCCTTACCTCCAGCGATGGTATATGTCAGCCCAGTGCCATCAGGGCTGCCCTGGCATGCCAGGCGGGTGACAGGCTGGTGGCTGCCCGTGGGCCCGGCCATGATCTGCAGCTCCTGCACCTCGGGGATGCACACGGGCACCTGGTCTGGCACAGCCTGCTGGGAGCAGGGGGGCAGCAGTATGGTACCCAGAGTGCTCACAGCCACCACAGTTCACCCAACAGGCTGCACTCACACCTGCAGGCGTACAGACACGTCGCACAGGCAGCTCTGCTGCTTTGCTGGGTCTAGGTCGTTGTGGGTGTCTGTCAGCCGCACCCCCAGCCTGTAGCTCTTCTGCTGCCTGGAGTCCAGGGGTCCCACCACACGGATCTCACCTGTGGGGCAGCACAAGCTGCTGGAGGAAGGGGCTGGGTGCTCACCAGTGCGCCTGTCGATGGAGAAGGGCTGTGTGAGACCAGACCCCGCCTCCAGGCTGTACTCGAGGCTGTCCAGTGGGTAGTCACGGTCAGTGCCAACAATGCGTCCCACAATACTGCCAAAAGCTGCCGTCTCTTGCACAGTGAAGGTGGCACCGTTGGGGCACGCTGGTCTGAATTCATTCACAGGCGTCACCGTCACAAGCACAGGTACATGGGCTGTGTGGCACACAGCCGCTCAGCCACACTGGCACCACCCTGCAGCACACACCAGGCTGGGCAACACGTGTACAGTGGCACCAGCTCTGGGGTGGCCATTTCTGGGGCAGAAGGGGAGGAATGTTTCCTCTGTCACCTGCTGGTTTTGGCATCGGGAAAGGGCTTTTCCTCCCTCCCCCAGTGCAACCCCCAGGCAAACCCCAGGGACACAGGCACTCACTGCTCTGTGGGGGCTGCCCTCCTGCCGTCACCATGACGGTGGCCGTGAACTGGAAGCCCACAGCAGCCACAGCCTCTGAGTCATAGTCCAGAGTGGTGTTGACCTGTCAAGACAGAATGGGGGGATCCGGCAGAACCGAGGTGCTCTGCAAAACTAGGATGCCCTGGAAAGCCGGGGTGTCCCATAAGGCTTCACATCTCAGGAGAGCAGGAGGGAGGAAGCTGGGAGAACAGGCAGGCCTTGGGGAGCAAGGAGCCCCAAGGAGCCCTAACCCAGGATCTAGCATGACAACACGTCACGGAGTAATCCCTGTCGTGCCAGGCTCCCCAGGGTCTGGGCTTGCCAGCCACCGGGGCACTGTTCATGACCCCACTCACTTGCAGCCGTGGCCCCTCCATGCAGAAGTTGGAGCGGGAAGCAGGGGGTCCCTCAAGGGCATAGCGCAGGCTCCTGTCAGTGCCGCTGGAGTCAGTGCACCTCAGTGTCACCAGGGTGCTGCCAGGGGACACTGTTTCGGGCACCTGGGACCTGAGACAGAGCAAGCAGCAGCTCAGCTACTGTTCCCTTTGTCCTGGGTGCAACAGAGCATCCCATGCACCCCAGTCCCCACCCCAAACCATACACGAAGATGGCTGGGACACATCTCAGTGCCTGATGATCTGTCCCTTGCACAGTGATGTTGACTGTGGCAATAGCATGGTCAGCAGGGTGCAGCACATTGTAAGCCCAAACGAGGAGATGGGCCTGAGCCACCTCCAGCCGGCGGGTGCTGCGGATTTCACCTGTCTCTGTGGGAGGAGACATGGCCTCACACAGGGCACGGGGACAGTGTGCCCCTGGGGACCCCTGCTGCCCTGCTCACCCTCATTGATGGTGAAGAGCCCAGGCACCACAGGAGCAAGGATGACATAGCGGACATTTTCACCACTGGCATGGACCTGTGTGACCACCTCCAAGGGGCCAATGCCCTCTGTTAGCATGACAGTCCAGTGTGGCTCACTGCAGGCAAGGTGGGTGATGTGGCATGGCCTGGTATCTCCAGCATCCCTCGACCAGCCCAACCCCACTCACAGGAAGGTGACACGGGGACGGCGTGATGGCAACACCTCTACCCTCACAATCCCACTGCAGTTGTGCCCATGGCGGTCTGTCACCTCGATCTCCAGCCTGAACACCTGCAAGGCAGCACCAGGGTGGCTGTGAGGCAGCACCAGGGTGGCTGTGAGACAGCCCCGAGTGGCACCAAGGATGGGAATGGAGATGGGGTGGGGATGCAGATAACAGTAGGGATGAGGATAAGGATAGTAATAGGGACAGGGATAGGGATGAGATGGGGACAGGAACAGGGACAGAGACAGGAAAGGAGAGGAGGACAGGGATGAGAATGGGGCTTGGAACAGGAACAGGGGTGGGAAGAGGGGTGGAGACGGAGACGAGTACAAACTGGAGACTGGAATAAGGACAAGAATAGGGGCAGGGATGAGGACTGGGACGGGACTCGAGCTACAGAAGGGATTGGCGACAGGGCTAGAGCATTCCCAGGCCCGGAGAGAGATAGGACCCCAGTGGAAAGAGCAGGATGTGGAGACCTACAGGCAGTGCCAGTGAGGGGCTAAGGCCAGGTGAGCTGAGAGGTGGCTGTGACAGCCTTGAGATGCTAGTGCCTACCTGTATGTCCCTGCTAAGGTCAAAACCATTGGCAGGTGCCAGCACCAGGCCCCGGTGGGTGAGCATGAGTGGTGTGTTGTTGTTTTGAAGCCTGAACTGCAGAAAGAAGGGTGATGGGAACACTGGTCTCCCTTCCCCACGCCCAGAGTTCTGCCGTCTCCAAGGCTGCTCCCATTTTTGGGGACTCTGGGCCCCCAGGGAGCTGCCACTCACCATCAGTCCACCAAGTGGCTGTGGCAGCACTGCATACAGGGGTGTCCAGGGCGCCACATCTGCGAGCACCTGCACCATATCACCCCCTGGGGCACAGCATGGCTGTGGGAGCCCAGTGCCAGCTGGCACCCACAGTCCCCACTGCCCTGTGCCTCTGGTTCCTGCCTGTGCTGGCAAAGGGGGTGCCACAGCGCAGCACCTGTCCCA
>NW_008690563.1:0-1050 GCF_000695815.1 Acanthisitta chloris | reverse complement strand
GTGACCACCCGTCCCGCCGTCGCAGTGACAACGAGCCGCGCTTCCACCTCGCCCTCACCAGGGCAAGCAGCCCGCAGGATTAGGGTGTACTGGTTCACCTGGTGGGCATCAAGCTCCGCACCGGCACGCAGTGTCACCTGCCACAGGGACATGGCACTCAGCAGGGTGCCTGCAGGCTACTGCCCTGCTCCCCGTTCTCCAGCCGCACCTCTGAACGTGGTGGTGGCGGTGGGGTCAGCACTGATGGCAATAGGGTTGAAGGGGTGGTCAGGTTCAGTGCTATCCAGGGTGACATTGGGGCTGCCACTTGTGTTTCTGCAGGACACGGTCACCTCGGCCACACGGGTGCCTGGCCCTGCATCCTCACTCAAGGCCACCACACGTGGCAAGTCAGGCAAGGCTGGCAGGAGACCCCAGGGACCACTAATGGCTCTCCCAGCTGTGCTTAAGGGAGCTCTCCTCCAGCACCCAGACACCCATGCAGACATGGGTCTCCTTGCCAGCCACAGTGGGGCCCAGGGGACCCCACACTTACCCGTCGCTCTGATGAAAGTCCCTGCAAAGAGGAGAGTGTCACCTCAGCAATGCCCTGGAGAGGTCCCAGAGTTCCCCACAAGATGTTCTCAAGATGTCCCAGTGGTGCCTGGATATGCCTCACTAATGCCCTGGCAATGCCCTGCTGATGCTTCAGTGATGCCTCCTCTCTGCCTGAACCCAGCCAGGCAGCTGCAAGCCTTTCTGCCCATCCTAGGGTCAGCCCCAGGCACGTGGGAGCAACTGAGAGGACCCTGTCCCCTTCCTCTCGGTCTGTCAAAGGGTGTCCTCAACACTGTGATCCTGAAGCACCTACCTGGGGCACGAAGGCTGAGGAGGAGGAGGAAGGTGAGGTGTCCGTGCGTGCCCATGGCTCGCTCGGTGTTAGGGACAAGCTATAGCCGTTGCCACGGTGCTGGGCACCACCCCGGGCCAGCGTCACGCTGGCCATCCCCACCCGTGGTGGCCGGCCCGTCCCGGGGAGGGACAAGGCACAGCCTTCGCGTCCCCAACTCC